>NW_020450097.1:564651-865486 GCF_003343035.1 Apteryx rowi | reverse complement strand
GGGGGGGGGGGAGGGGAATAGCAGCTCTAAACCACTCTACATTTACGTTGCTTCTGAGAGACAGCCACAGAGCAATGGCTTTCTGGATCTGCTCATCAAGGGTTCTTGTCAAGTGGCCCATAGTTAACATTAGTTAAAAAGTGCTTCCTCCTCTGTGAATGAGAAATTTGTGTATAAAATCCAATCTAATTTCTCCCAAGTTACAAAGGAAGAAAAAAAAGAAAAACCCTTTCCATTAGGTTTTAAGTGCAGAATGCAATTTTACTGAGTATTATACATGGGTCTTAGTTCACTCTTAGGATCACTTGCCACCAGAACTTCTAAAAACTAYATATCAAAATTGCTAAGGATACAGATTTGAAAATGCACTGTGGTTTGGCCCTATTCTGAATTCCCGACTGGAGAGGACCACTGCATACCAGAGAGCAGATGGCCAGCACATTCAAGCAGTAGGAATTAGTGAACAGATTCACCCTCCTTGTTTATTAAAACTAAATCCTGTATTTGTCTTTTGACTTTTAAAAAATAATTATACAAAGATTGAAAAGTAAATATTCATTTGAATACACATTTTAAAAAGCAACTTCCAATAGTGACATTTGAAATAAGCTACCAAAGAAAATGGAAAAGAGTTTAAAAAAAAAAAAAAGTATGGCAACTGTTCTTATGCTCATACTTTCTGACATGGAATTAGCACAAGCAGGTCCATGCCTTCCAAACCTCTGCTTTTTTTTATAAAATGATTATGGAAGGGTATCCATTTATTGCTATGTAAATGAATGTGTTCAGTAAATGAATCCAACATGCAGAGTTTAACTAACTATGTACATAACTATTCTTTAAAAGTGAAATGAGCCGAAGCCTAGCTTATCTTTTCTGGCAAGTTTCACTTTGGGCCAAAGCTCATATATTTATTATTCATTTTTAATGGGAAACTTTTAAAAATACATATTTATTTCACTCATAACTGCAGAATTTCAGTTTAAAATTCTACATTAAGTAGGGAGAGAAGCTTTTATTTTTTATTATTTTTAACCATGGAATAGGCTTTCATTTCTTATTTTCCTAACAAAAAATGGGACCCACAATGAACACTATTAACTCTTTCAGACTGTAGGCACTGCAGTGATGTATTTTTCTCTAGATACACGTTATATATTTTTTATCAGCCAGGTTCAATATACTTTTCACAACCTGGACTAAAGTGTTAGGAAAGCAATTATCTGAGTTAATCTATGATTTTTTTTTAATATTTAGAAATTAATATTAAAACCTTGAGTTTCAGCAACTCATTTTATCTCCAAATGTTCCTCAGTTCATAAACTGATGAAGTCAGTTATCAGTGGTTACAAAATCTTAATCTCTCTTTCCAGGTTTTAGCAGGAGCCAGATATCATGATATTTTTAGATACACTTTTAAGGAGCTCTGTGATGATGCTGCAGTCATCAGAGAGACAGTGGCAGAAGAAAAGAAAATTAAATTAACTTTAGTTTGTTAGAGAAAAGATATCAATCAAGGACCTTCAGAGACTACAGTGCTGATAAACAGTTGCTGATTCAACAGTGTTTGAATAACAAGATAGAATAAAAAGAGGGGGATTGAGATAAGCCATGGTGGATTTTTTTGTGGCAAAGAACCTGCAAATAACTCAAAGGCTTCAACTTGACTAAAATCTACTTGTACAGATATTACTGAAATAAGACACTGGAGGAAGAATGCTGTGCTGTAGAGTATGGTCATAAAAAGAGAACATTGACATAAGAAATACCACCAAAACTTGATGCAATAACGCAACTGGTGGTTGGAAGCTGCCTAGAAAGTTTTCAGAAGATCAACAAAACTATCATCTGTGAAACTGTTTAAACTGTAAAGGTGGAATAAGAGCTATTCAGCAGATAAAAAGATCAGAAAGTCCAGTGAGATATTCATCCTGAAGAAAAAATGTCCAGCCAGCAGAATCTACATTATATGTTGATATAGATATAGACATATGTTTTCTCTCTAGGTTGCAGTGTAATGTCGGAACAACTTGACCTCATTTTAAATGAGCTAGCTCAGGTATTGGAAGCAGTGTAAATGCTATGCTATGCTGCAGTATTTATTCTGCAAAGCCAGTTAGAGTTCTCTTCTTTGCCTAGCTTGCTTCTAATGAGTTTGCTTGCTACTTGCTTATCAAAGCAATCTAACTCACTAGACATTATTTCAAATATCTCTGCATGTCTTTAAAGGGTACCCAGATGTCACAATAATATAATACCGCAACAAACATTATTAGGATTACACTGCCAGTTTCCTTTTTGGTAAGAAAAAGGATATTGAATGAATTCTACTGAGATAGCTCAAACAGGCAAAAAAACCCTGAGAAACAGATGTAAGGGTGATGTCAGCTACCCGTATAAACGTGATTATCTTGACTAAAGGCTGGAAATCACAGACGCAAATCACTGGCTCTGATGCTTTCTTCTAGAAATCTTTCTGGGGAAAAAATGGTCCTTCGCCTGCTTAATTTCTCACTATCAGCTCCCACAACCCTGGTGAACTCCAGGTAACTTCAGAAGAGAGTAGATTAGAAAGGCCACAAATGCAAGCCTGCACAATTTTCTCTCACTTTACCCTCATATCAAACATAGCAAGGGACCATCTTGCTTCTCTGTGGTCCTTGGCCCATAGTAGCTCTGCTAACTGAATCTGCTTTTTATATATGCTAGAACAATACACTCCTTAATATACAATACCAATATCTGCAGTAATCTGGTTCACTTTTAGGCCCTATTATGTATAGCTTTTAGCAAGTTTAAGCATCTTTTTTTGATTGTTATCAAATAATTTCCTCTTCGGATTGAAGTWAAAAAAAAAAAATTGCCATTAAGAGCCTTGCAATGCAATCTTGACTAGACCTTTAAACAAATCCCTCTAACTATATTATTTTCCTTACTAGTGGGAAATCTACTCTGTTATAGCAAAAATTGACTTATCTAGTCCAGGTCAATTTTGACTTTTAATGGAATTCTCTACCACTGCTAAAATTGGCATCTTTTAAAACATCTTTTAAGACTTTGTCTAAGACAAATGTTCTCGGAACTGCCTGCACAGCAAGGTTTATATTGATGACAAGAACAAGTAAATAGAAGAAAGGATCAAGATGAATTTCGCCTATTGCCTTCACAGCGTTTCCAGGAGAGACAGATCAGTTCATTGATTATTTCAGAAACAACTGTTGCATTCACCCACTTCAAGGCCCCTCTTCTGGGAATGCACCCAGGTAAGCTTCCTGTTCTGGAAAAAGTGGAAGGTTACATATTCAATCAAGTTTGGTTTAATAACTGAATTTCTCCCTAGCAAGAAGTCACTCTTCCATAAAATGTGTGAATCTAATCTTCCTCAGTGCAAAATAAAATGCATTGATTTAAATAACCACTAATGATGAAGTCAATCATTCCAGCAGAGGAGAAGTCTTACTTGTGATGTTCAACACAGCAAAATTCAGTCCAAATAGCTAAAACTCAGGAAAGACAAAAGCAACTGAAAACAATATCATATCAGATGTGAGAAGATGTGAGAAGGCCTAATTAACAGGCACTGATTTCTGTCACACAGATATGTATACACAGACACAGACACACAATAATCACACTCTGTGTTTTTTTATTCTTACAACACATAGTACCACACAATTTTTACTATTAAGCAGGAATGGCTAGACTGGACATTATATTATTTCATGCTCAGCTACCTCAAGCACAAATGTGATGTAAAACCACAGACAAATTTCAGCCCTACACACAATTTCTTGATTCATTAAAAAGCAACTGGAAAATGAAAGAAAATAGATATTTTAAATCTACATAGTAGATYTGATGCGCACTCCTAGAAGCAAACGAACACCACTTCTCAACACATCTTAGAATGTGATTCAAGTCTCAATCAAGGTAAAAATGAACCTATCCAAGAGCCTCTCCAAACCTCTAGCAAAGGAAAGGACATTAAAACGTTGGTAGTCATACAGATCAATRAATTGCTTTGGATCAGATTGGTTGTCAGTGTTGGTTAAGCTACAGTTACATTTAAATGTCTCTAACGAAACCCTAGCATTCAAACACATGTACAGTTCCCCATACAGCCTTTGCAGCTGTTTCCAGCTGCCCAACAGTTTCTGAAGACATGCTCCAAGTGAAGCTGGGAAGGATAGTGCTCTGTGGTCAGAGCAAGTGAAAGAGAAGGTAAGGAAGCACTATAGAAAAAGAAAGATAGTGATACTTTTCTTTTCATAGCATTAGATACTTTCAAGCTACCTTTACAGAAATCTTCRCTTGAGTATGCTGTGGGGCACAAGACATTCGTTTTCACTGAATTTAGAGTGCAGGAAATAACTGACAGTATTGCTGGCTTAAATATTTCTTTCTATAGGAAAATTTGTAACTGGGAGTGCCATTGTGCTCTGCCATTGTGCTCTAATTCTCACCTAGATGTTGACAGCATAGATGGGATTCACCCAACCTTACTCTGAAAATAAGTTGTCTGGTAAACTGGTGAGCTATAGAACAGCTGTCTAAAAAGGGCAAGATTAATCACTGGACAGGTGTGTCTTTTCGTACCCATTGATGGCAGAGGGACTGTAGCATGACTAGCTAAAATACAGCAATTAGGTGAATTAGTCACAATGAATCCCCCTCTGTACGACACATGCCAATCTCAAAAAATAATTCAGCTAGCAGCATCTTTACTGACACTTCCACCACAGTCAGTCTCACTACTAAATGTTACTGCCATTGCTAAGTCAGGGTCCATACCAGTAGCTGCTAGCCAGCCTCATCCAATTTCATCTCTTTCCACTCTCTGCCTGCCACCTTTGCTAAAAAAAATCACTAGACCTTTAATAATCATAACAAGGGGAGAGAAAAGGGGGAAAAAACCAGCAGAGGAGAATGAGAGAGAATGAGAACTCAGTAATGAAAGGTAAAACAGGTGGAAAAAGGAAAGTAAGGACTAGAGAAAGGAGAGATGATAGGTAAAGGAAAGAGGGGGAAAATATGGAAAGAAATGGAAAACAGAAAATAGAAAGCAGCTGGAAAGGGATGAGAAAGAATATGCAATGGCTTCAGTTAATCCAATTAATCTAATTGATTGAAAAGCTATAAAGAATTATAAGAAATCCTTGGTGTATAGTAATCATACCCACTCATAATTCAACTTCACTCTTGCAAATTTTTAAGGGCTAAACCCAATCTGATTATTTGCAGAGAAGCAAACTAAAATAGCCTAGAGGTTGATGGCATTAGTAACTCATTCTYGTGAAAACTAAATAAATTCAGCTTGTCCGTGAGAAAAATGAAACCAAAGGCTTTTGTTTGATTAATTAGGTCTGTAACACCAGTTACGTTTTGCAAAACCAAGTCACTAAAAGCATATCATGCCTTAACACTCAGCTGCAATATAACAGGAAAATGTTATTATTGTATCAAAATGAGTCAACAGGAGAAACACATTCTCATTCGAGTTCCTATTATTTACACATTTCTATTAAATTGGCTGCCTAGATAGTTGAAGCAAAATTCATATCAGCACGGGGGTATTATTGCCTTCAATCTGAACAGAAGAAATCCTGATACTTTATTTTGAATGAAATGTGGCAATACCCATTTCATTCAAAGGCCTTCTTTTTGTCATTTGCCATTGGTTAGTCTTAACCTATTACAGATTCTCTCAAATTACCTTTATGTAGCAGGAAAAAAAGTTGTGAAAGGCAATCAACTTATAAACTGTTTGCTGAAGAATAGCATAAAATGGGCCTACTGAGTTTACATTATTTCTGTTCTTTGTGTCTGAACTGATGTAAGACGACAGTTTATAACTGAACGAGGTATCTTCTTCTTACCAGTCATATGCTGTCATAATCCAATTTACTGGGGTAAAATCCATTTACAGGGAGACAAAGACTATGTAGGCTGATACAGTGATAGCATGTAAAACCACCTAATACACACTATACTGCTTAAATCAAGCTGCAAGTTCAAGTTTATTGCTTACTCACTAGTATTCCCTTCACATTTTTCTGTGAGACATTATGCAATTTCAAAATGAGTTTATTTCACAGTGTTTGTGAGAAGTAAGACTTCGAATACCCAAATAGGAGGCAAGCCATGCACATCTGAAAATGTGCTCAAATTCACCGGTAGCAGGGATTATAATTAGACATCATATTGAAAGAATAGGGTTTTCTAATCTCTAAAGGATGGTTCAGTTGTCCTAGTTGCGGGCAAGGACCTGCAAGACATTGTGTTGAATATCAGATACTGGTACTTAATTAATACACACATTATTGTAATCTCCTTTCTGTTGCAGCTTTCCGGAATTCCGTGCTTCACAACATTTTAGCAAGGTAAGGGTCCATGTCAGAAGAAACCTTTTCAGTACRCTCTCAGGATTACAGTTCTGGGAAGGAGGAGAAATGTGCATTTCAGTACATTTCAGAGTGCAAGGAAATTATCTGCAATAAATGTCTGAGGATTGCCAACTCCTCCTTTTTATGTTTGTCTAGTCTACTTCTACCACATAAAAATAAATCACATGACCAATATCTGAATGGAAAACAAAATGCTTTGCTTCTGGTGAAATTTATGCTCTTGAACTTTTTTAAATTGACATCACTAGATATTAAAGACGTTATCTGTATCACTATAGGTATTTAATTTAATCAGCTAACCTAGGAGACAAGTCTGCTCAGTTTCCCACACGTATTCAGTAGACTTTACATGACAATTTAATGAAGAAATCTAACCTAGGTGCTCTCTGGAGAAACATCTGTGCGAGCCCTGGCAGCACAGATGGCCAGCAGTATCTGGGACCATAATAACAGGATACAGTCAGCAGATCGAGGGAAAGGATTATTCCCCCTGGCACTTGTTAGACCACACAGGGGTGGAAGGCAACATCCAGTTTTGGGCGTCTCAGCACAAGACAGGCACTGATAAGCCGAGCAACACAATCTCTGCAAGGATTTAAGAGCAGTTCTGGCCTCAGTCATTGGTAGGTTACATAATTAAAGGCCAGGCACCATAAACCCCAAGGCCTGATGAGGAGCGGAGCAGCAATGACAGACAGGGAAACTCCAGTGACCTGRGCAGTGCCACCAAGAGCACTGGTTGGAGTCAGCTGCACAAGGGCTGCCAGAGGTAAAGGGTGAACACACTGGCCCCATGAAAAACTCTCTGAGTTGGGTCAGGCAAACAAACCCTCTGCTAGGAACAAAAGGCAAATTCAAGGGAACCACTGCCTCATGGGGTAGGGGATGCAGGAGGGAGAGGATTTGGGATGGAGAAGAGGGAATTTTGTGATGGTGTAAAACTTATCATGGGATGTTTAGGGGAAGGGCCAAAGGTGGGGAAAGGTGATCAAGGTGAATGAGGGAGGAATGAGCATGGAGAAACAGAAAGGGAATAAAGGGGAAAGTTGAATGTAAACAGGTCACTGGTCAGTACACTTGTCTGTTAAAACCTTGCGCCTGATCACCGCAGTCTGTCCTACCTTCTTATTAAACTCTATTCACAACTATTTTCCTGGGTGAGGGAGGGTGTCCTCTACTCTTGGTGCATGTGGTGCTGTTTGAACTTGAAGCAGGAGCGCCCAGAGAGTAAGACAAGATGTCTGTAAAGGAGCTACTGGAGAGATTGTAGATCTGGGGGCTGGACAGTGGAGAGACCATCAGCCCGATGCAGCTACCAGAGGGAGCAGGGGGCTGAAAATCAGCTCCTGGGGATACCATAGCTCTGGACTAGCTACTGGAGACACATGATGTGTGTGTGTGTGTGTGTGTGTGTGTGTGTGCGTGCGTGCGTGCGTCTGGGTGTGTACATGCATGCATGTGTGAAGAGGTCTGAGTACCAGCAACTGGAGTGGGGCTGCAAATCTCAGGGGTTTGTACATCCCAGTGCCAGCAACTGGGGACACCAGTGGATCTGGGGCCAGCTATTGGATAGACTAAGCTGCTAAGGCTAGCAACTGGAGAGAGGCTTGTAGTGTGTGTACATATATGTAGATATATATGTGTCTATGTACAGATATATAAATATATATACATATATACATGTATATACATACACATACACATATATACATACATATACATACCTATACACATACATACATACATACATACATATATATATAATTCCACTAGAGGCCTATAACCCTGACCAGCCAGAGGAAGGAGCAGGATCGTGTAGTCCATGCTGTTCATGCTTGTGTGAGAGCTCTGTGTTTTTGTGGGTGCTGGTAAGGTACTGTTTTTGTTTTGTGTTGACCTGTGTGGCTGGCCATGTGTGTATTTTGTGTGCGTGTGCGCCATCTGACTGCCAAGATGACCACCAAGTTTGTCCTACTCAGAATTTAATTAGCCCCACTGACTGCAGGAAGGATGCTCACACCTTGAAGGACAGCACACAGCCATAGTCATCTCACGTGGATTGGTAAGTGGTGACAGCTTTTGATGTCTAACAAACAACCTGGTCTGGATTCATGCTTACAGCAGACTCATGAGAGGCTCTGGACCATTTAGCAAACCCTAGGACATCTAGTTCCCTAGGAGATGATGTTTCATCTTTTCTTAATGAAAATAAGACCTGTTCTTACTTTTTATATTTCTTTCAATTATTTCACTAGTAAATTCCCACTGAGAAAAAAACACCTTATATATGTCAGGTGTTCAGCTTATACGTTTCAGGTGTGTTCCAGGACAAGAGAGAATGAGGAATGTGTGTTCACATCGATACCAAAACCTCAGAAAAAATTAATGTTTAAAATGTCCATAAATAACTTTTAGCTTTAGATTGTAGAGGACAGAATCTTGTGAGCAGACACGCAGAATAACACACTGATAGGCATGATATCAGCTGGGAAGTTATCCATATTTCTGAAAGTAGCATAAAAATGTGAATCTGATACAGTTTTGTAAAAAAATCAGAAGGAACCAAACAAAAATTTGGTCTCAGTCAATGGCTTTATATTTCTAACATTAAATCTTAAATGATTACAGTTCACTAACTCAAATTGCTGTAGAAAAGTTTATTAAAAGATTTATTTGGGAGGACTATTTTAGCTAGAAAGGAGGAAATCCTACTAGATTGTCAAGTCCATCTGCCTTCAAAGACAGCATACTTTTTACCGACTAGGGGACAGGTCAGATATTAAACTAATAACTTGGTTTGAGCCAAAAGGCAGAAATAAAAAAACACCTGTATTTGCATATAATTTTCCCTACTGGAGAAACTGCAATCCAGTTCCAGAACAACAAAACAAACCTTTCGTTTTGTCTTTTAAGAATCTGTTTTGTTTGCTTGTTTTTGAGGAAAAACCCATAGATTCACTGTGGTTTCTAGTCTCACCATTTTTTTAACAAGTAACCTTGACATTATTCATTGAACTACTCTTAAAATGGTCTGTCTGCACTTGAAAGATGCTATGGGCTATAAAAACACGTTATTGTTTTAAGTGCTGTGCTGAGGTACACAGCATATGGCTTCTATCATGTGGCTAGGGCCATGCATTAAACCACATTTCTGTCTACCCAAATATACCCCAGCTCTTTTCATTTTTATTATTTGTAAATAACTTATATCTTACTACCCATATTTGTAGGTATCCATTCCGAGTCTTGAAGAGGATTCAGTCTCTGTAACAACTGCAGTGATTTATTGTTTTCTTTCCCTTTTCTATCCAAGCCATAAATTTATTCTTCTCTCTCCCTTAAATTAATTTCCTCTTCCTCTTCCTGAATGGCTGAAGAAGCTCTCTTCCTTCCCCAGCCAGGTGTCTCAGAAACTTGCACTCATAAACTAACTTTGCCCATTGTTTTCCCCTTTTGTTCCCAAAACACCTTGTTTGTTTCTGTTTTCCGTCAAATCTTCCCTGTTCTCTTTACCTGCCAAGGTACTCAGTGCTATCCCTTTTTTTCCCTGTTTTCACTTTTGCTACACACCTCTTTTAATTTTTTTTTTAATGACTGCCTTCCTCACTCTGAGCTCTTTTTACATTCCCCCCCAAAGGCCCCCATGCATTTCTTCCCAAGTTCCTGCTGTTTTTCTGCACTGCATCTATTTCCTCTCTACTCTGGTTACTGCATCAAATAAACAGCATGGAAATTTTTCATGATTTTTCATACAGAAATGTGTCCTTCCACAGTATCTTCTTGTCTTCTTCCCAGTTTTCTCTGTTCTTGTAGCCTTGTTGATTGAAAAAGGAACACAATAGTAAAATAAATTCCATCATAACCAAAATGTCAGCTTTTATTTAATGAGCTGTTATAAAATAACCAAGTGTGAAAGAGGAGATATTTGACCTTTTACATTTGCTGGAGAACCATGAATATTAGCATGCCTTCACTCTTGTTGCAGACAACACTTTGGACTGCTTACTGTCCTGCATTCATTATCCACCTTTCTGCTTAGCCTGAAAGATCTCAAGGAACTTAATTTTCTTAGGATGTGTTTTAGTGAGATAGACATATATTTCCTACCTACAACCTTTCTGTGATCAAAGTTTGGCAGATCATATCACACATCTGAGCTGTAGCTGAGTATCCTTGAGAGGCTAACTTTTTCATTCACGTTTTGCAAAGCAGAACTCAGGGTTGAAGGTTTAGGTTTGCAGACATTTGCATCTGCATCACAAGACACTGGCAGGCCATGAGATAACCTAAATCAGTGCTCCTGAAATGAGCACTCCTTACTTCTTGTAAAATTAAGTTACTCTGCATGAAAATCTACTAGCAGCACAAGGAAAGCAATCAAGAGGCAATCTAACTCTGTTGTGATGGTTACACTAGCTAGAATGAAGTACTAGCTCTAGGACTGTTTTTTAAACAAATGTTAATCTAATGCATTACCTTACAACACTAGGTAGTCAGCTTCTTCCTTGCTTACTGTAATTCCTGCGCCATGACTCTTGCATGTGTGGTGCACAGGAGCTCAATTTGAAGAGGAAGGCTACAGAATCTTCCCTCTTGGAATAAGCCTTTTATAATGGTTGAGCATTCTTTTGGGATATAGATTCAGACTAAATAAGCTTCATATTGTCAGGATCACATTTTAAGGTGAGTCATCTTATGTAAAAGGTAGATGCTGCCATGGCCACCTCTATCAAAGAAAGATGAGGCTGCCTTTATACACGGCCATGCTAACACTTCCAGTTATCCCCAATGGAGAGTATCTTATGTGCAAATCAGTCCCTGAGCCTACCTTAATGGAAGAAGGGAAGCACTGATGTTGAAGAAAATGGATTTTCCTTGATCATAGGCACATACCTCTCTTTATTTACTGGTATGTTATCTAAGAAGATCCATTTGTCCCATAGATGCCTGCCAGAGCCTCACATCTAAAATTTTGATGAGATATTTAAATCAGGTGAGCTGAATCCCACCAATCCCGGTCTCAATTGGGTAAATGAATATATATTCATTTTTCAAAAACAGAGCCTGTCTGTAAGGCCTAGTGATCATCTCAAACTTGGCTACTTGAACCTAAAGTCCGTTTGTTCCAGATGAGGGGGTTGTCTGATGTTTCCATGTAGAAGGAATCACAAGTTGTTGGGCTGAAATACAGAATAATTTTTCTCCTCTTTCTCCCACCTCTTCAGTTTCTTCCCTATTTCTGGACACCAGAAGGTTCCCACCATAGTCTCCATTGGATCAGAACTGTCCTGTAATTTTCATATGGATAACACAGAAGCAACAGACTTTACCAGTCCTTCCAAGGCAAAAATTCTAATCAAAGTCCCAGATCAACAATTGGCTTGAAAAATGAGGATTCTGACCAACTAATGAAATGTCTTGAAGCATGCTTATTGAGAATGACACATTCCCATGAAACTGCAGAGAAAATCCTTTGTATTCTATTTTATATTTCAAATAAGAACTAACAACAAATTGTATTTAAAATATAAATATCCTAGTGATATAAACAGGAAGAGAGTTAGAAAGGTGATAATCATCTATCATTTCTCTTAGTTCGTCCATGCTTTTGTGCTGATAGTTTCCTGGGATATGCCAGCCCACCAGGCCTGGTTTCATTATAACTTGGCCATCTACATTGACGTTGATCCGTTTGCCATGACTGAAGAATGAATACAATATGAGTCTTTGACCACTCTATAGTTTTACCTGAAAAAAGCAGGAAATCCTGTTCACTCTCTCTCTCAGACATACCAGGTAAGGTGGAGGAAAAGATTTATGGTTTCCTTTTGCCTGGGAAATGACACTCCTTATGCAACTGGCAGTAAGGTTCCATCCACCTGTAGGTATCAATGAGTGTAATCTCTTTCCTTGTAGATTACTCAGGATTTACCTATTTTCGTGACTATTCAGAACTGAATTTGAGACTTTGCTTCCACTGCCTGTTTAGTTGGAGAGCATTCACTATCTTGTATCACTAGCAACTGTGGAGAAACTGTCATTTAAAATGTCTCCAACGCCAATTTATTTTTCTCTGGTTATGAGGCCATCCTCTTTCAGGTACTAATGATACTAGCCAAAGCAACTATTTCTATTAGCTGCTGAAACTTGATCATCAGATGCTTTTGCTCTACCTACTTCTCTCCATAGTTAACAGTACCAAAAGTAGGGATTGGCTGGTGCTTTGCCATTCTTTCAACTTCAGGGAGCAGGACTGCTTTTAAAAAAAAAGATTTTTCTTTGTTCCTTTGGCTGGATTTTAATTTTAGCTGTCAGTATCTAAACAGAAAGATAATAATTCTCTGAGTACAAACAGCAAAGAGTGTAGGCAGACTTAGCTTAGATTATGACTGACATAAAGAACAACTGATTATGGTGACCATGAAGGGAGGCATTTCATACTCAGGAGGAGGCTTTTCTAACAGAATAATAATTGATTCTGCACTTCTTGCTTCTCACCTCTTATTTATAGTCTCTTTTGTTACTTGATGGCTGAGACCCAGTAAAACAATTTCATTTAATATATGGTACTTTTTGGAGATGTGGTTTGAAATCCTTTCTCTTTTTCCGTTTCTTTGCTGCTCAAATATATCTGAACATTGATCCAAATTTGAAAACTAGTTCATTTTAACCTACCTGTTATAACTCTATATTTGACAGAAGGCTGCTGTTTTGTAACTCCACTACTATCAAAAGCATTGTTTTCTAAAGATCTTTCTCCTAAGAAAGTAAAGCTACTCACCTAATTGATTTTATTTGTAAAATGTCCCCACATCAATGACAATTTCTTTTTACTTCTCAGTCAGCATATAAAATCTACTTCAGGGAGAGTTGTGAGGCTTGTTAGATTGTATAGTAAGCACTTTTCTTTAAAAGGAAGAACCACTTCCAATCCCTTCTTTATTTATAACTCACATTTATCCCCACTGTCCCCACACCACACTGACCAATGTTCATGGAGAAGATTTTCATAGCCTTTCTCATCTCCAAAACTTCCAAAGTTTTTCTTCTCAGTCAACTGTTTCTTTTCCTCTCTATGTACTTTAAAATGTGTCTTAGTCATTTGCCTTAGCTAGTCTTGCTTCATYCTCCTTCATCAGTAATTTTATTATATGGCCCTGCCCACTCTGAATTTCCACCTACATTGTACTTCAATTCCAAAGTACATTTATGTAGCTACTTTTGAAGATCGTCAAGAAGAGAATGTTTCAAAGAGCACAAGGATTCCCAAGATGAGCTGGCTAAGAGTGCTAACTCTCACTGTCACAGAGAAAACTATGAAATAGAACTTTATTCAGTATAAAATGATAACCTTGTCTGCTTAGAATGAATAACAACATCAACAAACTAAAAGTATGGATATTATTGCTGAAGCACTTCAACATTACAGACCAAATCCGAAGTCCATTGAATTTGATAGCTAAGCTCCTGACTGACTTCAGTGAGTTTTGACCCAGCTGCAAACAAATTAGGAGCTTCAACATGTCCAGCACTGAGGAAAAAGAGCATTTTCTCTTCTCAGTCTCATACAAAGTTATGCAGCATAAAGATTCTTAGCAAGCACCTCTGACTTTTAGGCAGAGAGCCTGAATATTTCCAGTGATAGTTATGAAATTGTTCTGGTTGTATTCCATGATTACTCTTTTATAGATATGTTTGTCACTTCTGCTGAAGACCAGCTTTCTTCCAATTACCTCAATACTGAATAGGATATGCATGCTTTTTAATAAGCCTTCAGCCACTGCAACACTCTTATGCCTTGTTTATGTCTGGGCAAATTAACCAGTTACAGATAAATCAAGGCAAAGATTATCTCTGCAATTAGTCTTCTCTGCGATGTGAAAAAGGTGATGTGCATTTCCCTGTGTATTTAAACATGTCTTTTATTTTGCAGACTATGGCCTAACAATGGCATTAACAAGGAGTGAATTATTCTGTATTATAAGAACAGTCTAAAGAAAAAAGTCAGATATTCATGTTATATCTTCCAATCAACTATTATGTTTCAAGATATAAAATACAGTTTCATTTTGAAGATAATTTTTAGCAAACATTTTATGTGGCTTCAACATAAATTCATAGCAATATCATATTTAATCTCTAACGTATCTTTAGCGTCTCTTTACAAATATTCCAATCACATTCTCCTTAATTTGTGACATACTGGCCAACAAAGACCCTGTAGAATCTAAAAAACAGTGCCTAAATTCCCTATCTGAAAGCCTGCTAACATCTTCTACACACTGCTGAATGGAACCTTTACAGATTCGAGAAGAAGATATTTGGGGAAATTATATCACTATTGAAACCACAAATCAATAATTTATAATATTTCTATTATATTATACAGCTGAGAACAGAAAGGCTGTTCTGTGTACTTCCAAAAGCACAATGTCCTGAAATTTGTTTGTACCTTTTGTCCTTTTGGTAAACAGACAAATGCCCCAGGGCAAGGTATTTCATCTCTCACTACACACAGGCTCAGGAAACAAATGTATCTAGTCCAATTTTATTTACCGTATGCTCTTAACTTTTGCTATTACTTTGGGCAAAAGCAAAATGAAAATAACAAAAGCAATGGCAACAATTTCATAAAAATAGCACTACTTTCAGAACTTCAGGAAAAGTGCTCTGTCCTAAGGTAAGCAGACAGGATGAATTTCCCTGGGTCTCCATTCTTCCCCAAACACATTCAGATCTTTCTGCAAGAACATCTGCCCAGGGCTAGTGATCAAAATTAGCAGCCTGTTGAGTCCAATGCTTATATATCTATAACTCATCCTTTCAGAGCTTACACTCAATAGGTCACATCAGTCTGTGATGTAACTCCAGAGAAACCAAAATTTACACCAAGAGTGATATGGAAACAAGTTTTCAGGCTGGTACAAGCTGCAAATTATCAGTTTTCATCTATTGGTCTCATCTAAAGCATGCTAAAGCACTGAGCTGTTAAACTGCAAGTCAGGTATATTTATAGTGGCTCCAAATTCCTTCTCCAGATTCTTATATCAGGAATATATTTTATTAACATTTTTGTTCCCACATCCTTGCAATTTTTATTATGTAGTGTGGGTTAGCAGTCTTTCTCTCAGAGTATCATTACATGTACAGTATACAGAAGACCAGCTACAAATCCAATGAAGCTGGTAAAATTTCCTATAGTGTTGGTTTCTGGCTGTTATGTAAGTATGTATATTTGTGTGCATTGTTTTCAAACCTCATTCAATATTATAGCCATAAACAATAAACAAAGAAATGTTTAAATCAGGATCCTACATTAAATTTAAAAAGATGCTTTATAGATATCAATCTGTATCTTTCCTCAAAAAGGGCAATATCTTTTTGCATTTCTTTGTAAACTAAAAATTAAATGGAATGACCTGATTGTATATCTGCACTTTCACTACATAAAAGATGAACAAACACAATCAGAAAATCAAAATATACAAGAGCGCATTAAAAATGAGGAACTTCTATTTCATTTTCCATAGGATAGTATTTGCTATGTTTTGCTTTGAGATTTGTGATCAAACCTGTTCCTGTTGCCTCATTAACATATGTCAAGTTTCACCTGAACTCAGGAGAAAACTATGCATAGACTGAATCTGCCATACCTTTAAGCTTTGTGAGCAGACTTGTCTTGATAGCTGCAACCTGCTAATTTCCAAGTGATTTCAGATTTTCTTATGAGTATTTCACAAAATGCTATTGCACATCTAACAGAAATTCAAAGTGCAGTTGCACAGGACACATGCCTCAAGAGGGACCATGACTTATTTCTCTCCTCAAACATCAGGGAACACAGTGTGCTGTTAACTAACCTCTGTGCTGATTCAGAGATGAGACTCCGGGAAGCAGCCTACAGCACAGAGTGTTTCAGGAGAGAATTATCTAAACAGAGCTGCTGGTTTAAGATCTCTTTAGAATGAATTTGACTTTCAGGTTCTCTCACACATCACACAGCAGTAATACATAAGAAACTTTTACTGTAGCAGCTACATATTTAAACTTCATGAAGTAATGTTATATAACATATTACTTCCAATTGTATAATACACTTCAAAACTTGACTGTGTACTTTTTTCACATACAAGTTATTTTTCAAGCAAAGGCATCTTTTTCCTTTTATTTTTCTTCCTTATATTAATGCCATGTTTCTTTTTATATAATAACACAGTTCCTTCAACATGAGCACAAAACTTTTCTATAATCCCTTCACTTGAAAAGTTGCCTCTCAAATTTTGGCAGTAATTCACAAGTAGGTAAACTGTACCTGAAATTACATCTCTTAAAAATGGAATATAAAGTGTTTGGATCCTTGCTAGGATGACATTTTGCAGCAAATTAATTTTTAAATTATACTCAAAAGGCCAAATTTCTTATCACACATTTAAAATGATACTGCCTTATTCAAGATAAGATGCAGGAGTATCTTTTGAGGACTTAGGAGTACTTTTATATGGCAATTTATATAGCAATTATTATATTATATTTAATGCTTCAGCCATCAGCAGATGATGTTGAAAGAAGACTATTTCAACTATCAAAAGTAAGTAATATTGCTGCTAATATTTTCTTTTAACCGTGCCATAAGATACATTGTAGGTAAGTATCTTGCATATAACAACTAACCAATCATTAGCAAAATATTATATATTAGCATGACAACTAAACCATTTGTAAAGACAATATTCTATGCTGTAAAATAGCTCCAGGCCAGGGTCACAGTTCTGATTAACATACTGTCCATGTATGGACAGCAAAGCTTTTTTCTAGTTTCTACTTTCAAAAGCAACTTATGACCAAGGTTAAAGAACAATTCGTTTCAAGTTTTCAGCACAGGTTGCTTCTCTCTCACAACCAATTTCCTGCTGAAGGAGTGGTTGTTCTGTAAGGGGAGGTTTCCCGCTACAGTGAAGCTGTGGTCCTTGCCTTGCCTGTCTCTCCAGCCCAAATCCATGCTCTTGGGCCAGCAGTGGAAATCTCTGCACTTAATTAACCCAACCAAAAAAGTGAACAGAGCAGCCTCACCCTGAGATATGCTAGCAGCAATGCTAGGAGAGAGATGGGAACATGTGGCCAAGCGCAGGAGCAGAGAAGGATTGCCGCTCAGCAGCAGCTAGCTGGTCCATCAGCCTGCCAAGCACATGCAGTACATTCAGACTGGAGCAACACAGACAAGAGAAGTAACTGTGAGACAGCAGGTAATATGTGGAAATTAAATTTTTTGGCTTCTCTCTGAGACATATGAACTGCATGAATACTGGTAAACGTTCTTCTGAGAATATTTTCCAGCCCTATTTATTGCCATATAGATACAACAGACATAGTGATGATTTTGTCAGCATCACCAAATGAGATACCACTTCTGTTGGGCTTACTTGAGTTTGGCTCTTTGGGAGAACTTATATGAGACTGTTGTATGTAAAAGAACAACTCCCAGAGCACATCCTGAAGAAACAGCAACTTTAGCAAAGAAGATTGGCATAAACTTCTAGCAGCTCTATTTTAAGATAGGTCATAGAAGTATCTAGTTTGCCATGCTCTTCTAAGAAATTTTTGGCAAAGCCAACTTAATTAATTCTATTATATTAGCTATCAGGGTCCTGTTCTGAAGTAAACCTACACAAACTGTGTTATCTAATGAACACATGATAGTTGTTCTCCAATATGACCCTTTGGTGATAATTATGGCTGTAGACATATGTAGACATAAATGGTAAGCAAGATTCAGCAGAACAGCTGCAATTATAAAGTGCAATTTTTGGTTTGTAGTTTAGCATAATTTCTGCCAGGAAACAGAACATGTTTAAAAAGACCCTTTCTCTTTTTACTTTTACAAAATTGTCTGAACTTTTGGTGTCCTAGTGAGTTGGTCTCCAATAGAAATTAAAACTATATTGTTAAGAATATAATTACATAAGCAATTTTATGCAAGTGTTGTTCATCCTGTATTGAGCAACTCTGCTTTTGACACTCCACACAGCTAGTCAAGTTTAGCTACAAATTTACCCATTTTCTCTAATACAGCAGAAGATTTATTTTTCCACTTGTTTTCTTGTTTGGTACCCTAATTTGTGAAAGTGACTAGTTGCAGTATAACTGACTGCTTAAAATAATATGGGACAGAATGGAATTTTCCATTATGATTTTAATTGTTTATTTTTTCAAGACATATGGTAAGGCATCGCAAAATAAAAATCTCAGAAATGACTGACCATAAACTTGATACTGAATTCTAAAAGCTGGACTTGATGTCTAAGACTTCATAACGTAAATAGGTTCTTTAAGATTCAGTAAACAATTTGACTATTACCAAGTCTAGACTGCTGCTCTGATGAAGAAAGGGTAAAATGTGAACAGCCTAAATAATCATTGCTCTCCGTGCCAGGATAACACCTGCTCAAAGAGACTAATATTTTTATGTTTTATTGCAGGAGTGTTTCCCACAGGAATAAACTACACACCATATCCATAGTGCAGTGATAGTAATCAGTCATCAGCTGAACATCTCCTCTGCAGCCATCAGCATTTGCAGCAACACACACTAATCTGTGGTAGCATTAGCTGAATTAGAGACCCTTGGCCAGGAGGACAGCAGGTCAGAACTTCAGGGATATGTTTTGAAGTGCTACAGGGTCTATAACAATTTGTATAAATTTGACCTCACTTTAGTGGCTCCCCGAAAGGCTGCATATTCAAGTCAACTGTAATTGCTCCGCGGCGTTACACTAATTATTTGAATATTAAGCCAACACTGGCAGTGAAACTTTGAGTTCTCATCCTGTTTTTCAGAAGTGGGGACCCTAGAAGCTACAGCAGTGTTAATCTAAGGAGATGCTCAGGTGGGGAACTCAGTGGTTTATTGGGAAAATTTCTGACAGGCATTTATGATTTACAGCTTGCAAAACATTAAAACTGATACAGAAAATAGAGAGAAATCCAGCCCTGTCAGAGTTTACTGTACCACTGAGGCTGCATTTCTTCTAGCATTTTGGTTTAGAGCAATTGTAGAACTTGAAGTGAAGCTCTGAGTTATCACTCTCCACCAATACTTAACACACTAATTCGATTATTTCACAGAACAAGTTTGGTGCTTATAGCCTAGACTCGTTTTGGAAGCCTCTGCTCCAGGTGAACAACAAATGCTCTTCAACCCTTCCCGGGCACGAGAACACAGTGCTCCAAACTGGTGTTTGTCCTTCAGATAGCTTTAAACCACATCCACGATGTGGACATCCGATCTAGGTGGCTAGACTAAATCTAATCCAAAACAAAGCCTCTGAATGGTGCTGTTACAGGGCTCCTGCACCAATGCCTTCCATCGGTGATGTGTTGCTGTTGTGCCAAATTAAACAGCCTTAGTCTGCTAAAGAGGTCTGGGGAACTCTACAAAAACAGACCTTTACAATGCCAATCAAAGAAATAATATTCTTAGTTTCTAATAATGATGCATATAGTCTTCCCAGGCTATTGTAGCCCACACTGCAGAGAATGGATGGGCTCCTGGATTCCTATCCAATGATCTAAATATTTTCCAAGTTAATTTTCTTTACAGTCATTGGATAAAGACCTAACAGATGATTACACCTTATTTTAGGAAAAACCTCTATAGGATTTCTATACCTAATTCAATATGGAAATATCCTCTTAATGTAGACATCTTGGCATCTGAGTTTTCATTCTAATTAAGGTCAACTCATAATTAAGAGAAAATGCCTTTTTTCATAATAGTGCAATACTGAACCAGTAAAATCAGTGCAACAGGCAGGGAATCAAATTTCAAGGGAAAAAGACAAAGCTATGATTTTCAGAACTGCATATTTTAATTCTTTTTTATGTGTGCACATTTTTAACACCAAAATCAAGTACCTTTCAATGTATTTATTAGGAAATTCATTAGGTAAAAAAGTACTAACCATGATACAGACTTGTACATAAAATTGAGCCAACATGTGCAAGAGAAAAATTTCAGGCACATAATGCATTGATTATTGTATAAAGAAACCTTTTAATTCAGCATTGATATGTATGATACAGAAGGAAATTTATCCCATCCCTTTCTGTCACACTCCTATTAGTTTCCTAAGTCTGATACCTTCACTGTCTGCTGCTTCTCAGACTACAACCTCCCAACAACCTGACTGCCCACTGCATTATCTGTCTGTCCCAACACCTGCCCTGCCTCTCACTCACCAGTCTCTTATCCTGATTTTATATAGGTTATCAGATCATGTTTGTTATCTGAAGCGTGGACTATATTCACGGAAGCATGCTAGTGTCTATCAGACTTGGCAATGTGACAGGATAGATTTTCAGAGCTATTGGCTGGGTGTCCGACCACCTGATTCCTGTACAACCCACTGGTAACATATCTTTTCACCACATTTTGTTTTGTGCAATTTTTCTAATTTCTATGTATTACAATGCTTACAACTTCTTTGTGTCAGACTTGTGAACTGAAGAGTCTTGGCGACAAATTAGAGACAAATAATTGTTTTGTTAACATTTATAACAAAAGGCCAACCCTCAGCAGGTCAATTGTCTTTAGTGTAAGTTAGGTGATAATCCATCAAACACATGTCAGGACCCACAAAGACATGAGCATATGTGTAGTCTGACAAATTCATTATGTGAAAATCCTACAGATGATGGCATGAGAATATTTTGTTGTTCCCCTAGGTACCAGGTAATACTGGAATGAAACATATTTGCTGAACTGCAGTTCACCACATTTTATTGCATTTGTGATAATAAATATCATATGCCCTTCTTGCATCCCTGGAGAGAGTTCCAGGCACACAAGTTCCCTGCCTTCATTCCCACAAGGAGGGGATCCACGTTCCCAGGCTGGAAGGGAGCTGTGGTATGACCTGGCCAGGACTCTGTTTAAATGATTGAAAGAGCAAGATTTTGAGGTGTACCATGTCACCCACCCAATCTCTATATAATTCTAGTTTCATCCCCTAGATGCATCAGAATCCCCTGTTTATTATTACACAGTAAGAACCAACAGAACACAGAGGAACCAGCCTAGAGAGCCACTAAACAGAGGATGTAGCACTTGTAAATAATAATAAATACAGCAATTCCACTGTGTAAAGTCAGAAAAGGAAAACTGAAGCTACTCGCAAAGGGACTTCAGCAGTTCTTGGTCCTTATTGGGAACAGATTGACCATTTGGGACAGCTCTCATCTAAAACACAACTGAAAATTCAGCTCAGACACCTATGCAGACATATTGACTTTGCTTGGTATAGGTGCCTAACTTAGGTATAAGACTACTACAGCATTGCCATTCCAGAGACCAATGAGCAATCACACTCTTAGGCTGCCACATTCTGGCTCCCTATGAGGTCAAAGGAGAGAAACCATCACAGTGCTCAAGCCAGACACTTACAGTAGCTGCTTTTTCTATTTTGGGCTGCCTAACTAATTTCTTCCCTTAACTGTATATGGAACGAGAGTCTGGCATCTCTGGTTAACAAATGATCTGAATCATAAGTTAGGCATCATCATTAAGTGGCTTGAATACAGGCCATAGCAGTTATCTGCACCTGTTACACTGGGACAAAACCAAGAGTGTCAGTCACTAGGTCTTCCCATTAACCCTGCAAGCCATGAATTAATTGTATTAAAGGGACTCTCTACTCCACAGGTAATTTCCAGCAGTTTGCTTCATTTAATACCCAGCATACCTTTTCTTTTCAAAATTGATGAAAACTCATGAAAATTATAACATGAAAATATTAAACAAATAACTGTTGCACAGAAGCATTTTAATTCTCTAATCATTTTTTTTACAGCTCATTTCAGCAACTTGAACTAGTTAGAGCAAATATTTTTCTGGAAAGTCAGGTAACGCTAGAGAGAAACACAATGGTAGTTAATAGGAAACAGAGACTCAGACACTGGGGTGGGGTTCTAGATAATTGGCTCTCAGATGTAATTCAAAATTATATTGTAGCTAAAACGCGAACATTTCCCAGAGACCTAACAACTATTTTTAGCTTAATGTTAACTGCAATAATGTCACCTGTGGATGTTTTCTTCTAGCAAATTAGGTTTAAGTTTACGGGAGACATTAAATCCATTTCACATGAAACTGGTAACTAGGTTTTTTCAACTCACTTCTTTCTCAGATGCCTTTTGGGATCTTTTGTTTGTTCCATCAGAGTCACTTTGAATTAAAACTCATGTGGTACTCCTTGAAATGCATGATAAAAAGCACCTGACAATTTCAAGAGAGTAAGTGGCCATGATCTGTGCACTGTCCATCTTGCAGCTGACAAGAAAATGCAGTTTGACACAATGTCTAATCTGCTGTGACATTCAAGTTTTAAGTGATGTTCAAGGAGATGGAAGGGCTGGCTCTGAGCATATCCCAATGTGTGCTGGTCTTCTGTCTGTTAACTTGCTAATGAACCATGATTGAGTAAAGTAATGAAGAGTTTACAGAGAGCCCCAGGAAACCAATTTCCAATTTTGCAGCCAGCAGGCTTTAACTTCACTGCAGCCTTTGCTAATTTTGTCTGGAAGGGGACTTGGATACTAAATGCCATTTCTGCTTTGTGCATCAGACGGACTTTTCTAATCCCTGAATACTTACTTGCTAATGAATATCTCTTCTTCAGATCCATTTTGTTTCCATCTGTAGTTGTTAAAAATAGGCTGAGCAACTAAAAAATGATTACTGAGAGAAATGAAATTATAATCACTTTGAAAATCAGAGGAACTGTTAGACTTCTGGAGAGAAGGAGATTTTAATCTTTAGTCTGACCTGAGATGAACCATGGAGATAAATGTAAGAGAAATGTATCAAGTTATTTTGAGGAAAAAAATAAAAATCAGTGTGAAGATCTTTTATACATGATGTCTATATGTTCCTTACAATCATAAGGAACTAGTRTTTCTCCCTACCTTGCATACACTCAGATCCACAACCAGTCTATAGTACATCTGCTACAAAACTTCTTTTCTGGAGCCAAAATCCTCAATGTTTGTCACACAGGACAACTGAGGACAGTTGGAAAGAATCAACAAAAGAGTAAGATAGGAAAGAAATCAGATGTCAAGAGAAAAGATAGATTTCTAAAGACAAGTTTACTACAGACCCTGCTAAACAGAAGTGTTTCTATACCCAGGCCTTCAGTAAATTATAAACACCACACTTGCTTTGTTTCTCTTATTTTCATGAAGCCATCATTTAGAAATCACAATTTCCAAAGAAAATAATGCCAGTACAATATTTTAGCAGATATGTCTGTTAACAATAATGAAGAAGCACTTCTTTACGAAATCTACAGAAACTTCAACAATAGCAATGGTGCCCATATTTCAACAAATCTTTTAATTGAAATAATGTCCTTCACGTGAAGTATAATCTAAAATGCTACTTATCTTGCAGAAGACATTTTTTGCCTCCTGTTTTCTTCTGATACTATAGCTGTAATTTAGAGTTTCCAACTTTATCGGTGGACATAATCTTGCAAACCTGAAAACCTGACTTCATCTGGGTGTTCATGCTTGCACGAGTGCAGGTTGAGATGACCCAAAACTGTAAAATACTAGGGATGATTTACTCGACATTGGCACAGTGACAAAGGAATAATTTGGGGTATAATGATTAATACGGGGATAAAAGTGAAATGATATATTCCATGGACAACAGGGTAAGGAGACAGTTATAATCTAAAAGTTATAAAGAAGTGTGTGTCAGTAATCATAGAGCTACTGTGGTTGAATATGACTAGAATAGCTATTATGAATTGTGGGTGCTGCTTTCTGTTCTCTCTTCTAAAGGCACTTGTATGTGGGGCGTATTTCCACATTTCAGAGCATCTCCAAATTAAATATTTGTGATAATAACAAACTGTCTGCAACTCATCATTGAGAGAGACATGCTTCATAACTATCAACAAGAAAAGAGCCTTTTCTCTTCGTATTTCATTGTGGGAAAAGCAAGAAAGCATTATCAGGGGACAATCAGTCTGGATTTCAGTCGCCAAAGCTGTTATCATCTCAGTCAACCTTCTACTTATCTCAGCTGAGTGAAGAATCCCAAGTTATTTTAGATCATGTTGGTAGTGAACTGCAGTGTTCCATTTATTAGTTGAATGTACTCAATATGCATTCCACTTTCAGAACAAATACTGATGGAACACATAGTGCTATTTATTTAACAAATCAGATTTCTGCTTTCCCAGATTAAAATATGGCCAATATTATTAATAATGAACAGAAACCTATTAGAGTCTCAAAAACCCTGACATGATAAGAACCTGTTAAGAGAAACACTGTAAGAAATTTTAGACATTTTCTTCAGAAATTTCAAAGTCTTAAAAAGACAAGAAAAAGCTCTATGAATCCTTCACAATAACATCTTCAGGCAAAAGCCTGGTAAGTTTTATACTAAGCCTTGAAGGTCAACAGACATGGTCTTGGTCTAAGCTGCAGAAGTAAAATCAAGATCCTGGGCTACTCCACCAGTCATACRCTGCCAAAAGATTTTTGAGTTCCATTTAAGAACTGTGGGTAAAATAATCAATTGCCATAAGACTACATACAAAATGACACTGCAAGTATCTAGTCCTGAATTCACACAGGACAATAAAATTCCATCCAAGAATTTATGAAAATGTGTCAGTAATAACCAAGTGAAAGACCACTTTCCTTATTATCCACTGTTTCTGAATTGCCCTCAATTTGCAGGACTCAGAATAATCATATGAACAGATGTCTTAAGATAAACATCCAAAATAAGCCCTATTACATCTTCTGAGTAAATGCTGTAGGAAAAGAGGCATTCCAGGCCAAAAAAATACAAAGTGAATTAGGCACTACAAAGTTCAGAATCATGAAACAACCTTTAGCTCCTTGGTCTTGTAGCCACATCTACAATTCTGAATTCAGCACTTGAAGGGAGTAAAGTTATAATGCATGGTGAGAACAAAGACTGCATTTTAGATTCCACCTCTTTCCAGGACCACCTGGGAACTGAGAGTTTAAGCACCTTTGAGGATCTGGTACACATCTGTCCTCCGAGGGAATCAATACATCAAGGATGTATTCTCTGGGGACAAACAGAAGTGGCTGAAGAAGGTCAAGCTGTCATTGAAATTCTGCTGGAAGCAGGGTGTGCCAGCAAGAAGTCTGTAGACCCTCTACAGATATACAACTCCTAGGCATAAAATGGATTGATAGAAGATGGCATATACCCAGTGAAGCAGTAGAAAAGATCATTATGTTTGCCAAACCCACCAACAAAAGGAGACTCAGATGTTCCTTGGAATGGTGGGATTCTGGCAGATGCACATTCCTGTATGAACAACTACAGGATTGTGTGGCAGTTGGCATGCTTTGGGCCTGGCTGACAGCAGTGTAAGCATATGAACTTTAGTTAACTCTATAGGAGAAGTAGAGTAGCTTAGTTGTAAGAACAGAGGAGTATTCCTTAAGCATAAACAACCTGTTAATCACTGTGAAAGCTGTGAATGTGAAAAACTTCCAGAGGAGCAGATTATAAGCACCAGTGATGGTAGTAACCAGTTGTTGGCACTGAATGAATTCAAATGAGTAACCAAGAATCAGATATTCCCTGCCCAATCCTGTAACTGATGGTGTCCAGAGTCACTGAAGGAGTGAGAACCAGGGAGAACCAAGAGAGACCCCAGGGGACTCCATGGCCCTGTCCAGGGTGATGTGCATCATGGCTGGAACCACCACCACACTGACCTGCCCAGCTTCTCTCTTTTGGACAGTGTCATCTCTCCTGCAGGACAGGGAAGATGTGAAATTCATAAAATTGCCTATGCCTGTGATTAAAGCATTCTGATATCTAAGTCCATATAGTCTCTGCATTGTCATTTGCTCTTAACCTGCAACACCAAGTTATTTGGGCACTGTCAAGCTGTGCCCCTAAGCAGAGAGAGCCAAGAGAGTACAGCTTTGTATGAGCAGTCAATCTACTCATGGGAGTTCTTACCTCCAACTTTGGTGTGATGTTCTTACCAAAACCACATTAAAAAGTATATATGTTTTAAAGCTTCTTGGAACAGACTTAAGCTCTTCAAAATGACTAAAAGACACAAAACACACTAAAAATGACTAAATATACTCTACATGTGTAGACCATAACGAGTAAAAGAATAGAGATGGAAGCAAGAAGATTGAAAAACCTGAATCCCACATATTATATCTGTTATCCCTCAAATGAGCAAAGTTAATCCATCTGTTTTAACAGCCTGTAGAAGACAAGCCCTTAGAGGAATAGACTTCTTCAGTAAACAGACTTATGCAATCATTTTCTTTGACCAAATGAAATTGATTCAGGTTATTAATAGTTGCATGACAAAAATCTAACTAATTCTTTTTGGAACTCACTGCATTGTACACAATTATTAAAAAAATAGACATTGAGTCTATATTGTATATAATTCCAAAGCCACTAATTGAAAATGTATTATGAAAAGGAATGCACGGCTGAGATACTTTATTCAGTTCCAGTAACAGATTCAATGACATTTGCAGCAATAGCTCTCCATTATCTACATTGTATTACTTGGTAAATTTAGCAGAAAGAAGAAATGGGAAAATATGAACACAAGAAATATGAAAATAATGAAACTTTAATGTAGCACAAAAAGTGTGACAGATGTAATACCACAAAGAGTCATTAAATACTTCCCAGTCCATCTCTTTTTCTCTCTCTCATCCCGTCACTATCAATTATTCCTAATGTTTCTCCTTGTTCCTGCTAGACTTAAGGAAGCAAAATTAATTAATGCTTTTTACTTGTTATCTCTCCATCTAAACTGGTCACTGACATTTCAAGATGGTGAACCATGTGATATAAAATCTCTTTTAGTGGAGAAAATGATAACCACTTTATGAGATAAGCCATGAGTCATTTTAGTATTTGTTTGTTTCTAGTACTTACTTCTTTTAAAAAAGTCTAAACAATAACCATGGTTACAGTTCTTAGCTAACCCCCTTATATTTGCTTCTTGTTTTTAGACCCACAGCATATTCCAGTAGAACTTGTATTAGTCTTTTTAGCATGGATCAATGCAGATGAAAGAGTGCCCTGAGCAGAAATCATTTGTCCTTGTCAGCTGTGGATAACCAACTAATAAACTTAAAATAAAATTACATTGAAATAGCCTGATCTTCTTAGGTTTATTTAAAGTAATAAGTGCTATTAGGTCTCTAAGACCTAATTTAAAGTTGCAACAGCTTACAAGATGTACTGAACTCACCTAAAGCAATATTTTATATGGCAAGCTGAAATAGTCCAGCAAATAGAATAAAACCAATTTTTTTTCCACACAGATATGCTAAGAATGAGCTGTTTCTTCTGCAGACAAAATAATACCAGAAGTCAATTAATGATTACTTAATTCTGCTAATACTTCTTAGTTCAAAAATATTTCCTAATAAACATAAGCCATGAAAAAATACACAGTAATCAGTAAAATGTTAGTCACAGTCATTTTCATGATAGAAGTTCAGTCTATTCTCAGCCAATTTATTTGAATATTTAGAGAGATGTATTATCTATTAGATTTAAATAAGTGCAAGATCACTATTCTCTCATTTCTGCAGTGGGGTAGAAAGGTAACCTTCTACATCTTGGCAAACTCAGTTGTAGACATTAGGGCCTTGTTTCTACTTTGTTTTAAAATATACCTTTACAACAGCCATTAAAATCAGATTCAAGACTCCATTACAAAATAATGGGGAAAAACATTATTAGCAACTCTTAAAAAAAAATCATAAACAAATAAATAGTTTTCCATTTGCCTCACATCTTGAATGAAGATAACAGACAGTTATGTTTTTTGCAATCTAGGACTTAATGATACAATTATAATTAGCTGGATTCATTCTATACGAAGTAAATATTAAAAGGCCATCTCTATATATGATACAACTATCACCAGTTAAAATCACAATTCTGCAAAATACAAAATTCCTTTGCATCTTATATTAGTGGCCCTATTCATACTAAAAGTCTATGCACATTCTCAAATACATTTAGGACTCAGAAGTTGGTAATATGAATATGAAGAATCAGAAAGAATACACCCATGAAATCTACTCTGTTTGTTGGCAAATTTGAGATATGGAGGAAATCAGTGATGACAGTTGTATATTTAAATTGTCTTCAGCTAGAAGGTGGTCCTAAACCTTTTCAGTTTGCAGATGGCGATTTCACTATGCAAATCAGATTTCTGGTGAGGAGACACAATGTGTTCATTTTCAATAGCAATTGCACAAGATATTTTAAAATGCCATAGCCAAACTTCTTGACAAGAATGGCTTTCTTGTCAAGATACAGGGTTTCTCTTGGCATCCCAATGAAAGTCCTTCTGATTTTATTCTGCTATCTTTTGTGCTGAAATTTTCCTCAACTTCCCCACTCAGACTGCAACTCTGGGAACTAATATCACGGCTAAGACAGCAGCCCAGCCTCCTACCTGGAATAAGGTCATGAAATCCAACACAGAGGAGAAGCCCACAGTTTTGTGGCCCAACAGACAGAATCTACCCCCACCCTCAATTCTTGAATGTTCTTTGTCATGCAAGATGACCCAGGAGAAATGTCTCCTGTAGCCTGAGTCCTTTCTTAAAAAAAAAAAAAAAAAAAAAAAAAAGAGTCACCTTTAATTAGAACAAGAAATTATTATATTTTTCTCCAAATGAAACAGAGGGATTCCTCAGCAGGTTCAATACCAACTATCCTAGTTAAAACCCAAATGGAAAATAGATCACTATAATCTTTCTTGAATATATTTTCCTGGGAAATTTAAACATCATAAATAGCTCCAGTCTCAGGGAGTTTTTTAATCAAACAAACATACAAGATTTGCTAACATACTTTTTGAGACCTATGACACTGAAAATCTGAGAACTACGTTAGCCTGCTGATCACATGCTGTTTCTCCATCTATGGGAAATGTTATACACAAGGAGTAAAGCAGAAAATACCTGAGTATCTGAGCCTCTGTTAAAGAGAGTACTTTTCACAGCTCTCAAATTACCTTTGCCTGCTGAGAGTAGTAAAGTTTAAGAGGGGAGTAACTAAGCAACTTGTTCACCTAATAAATCTAATTAAGCCCACTTGTTTTCTCTTGGTTTCCTCTATTAACTGATATATGCTGCTTACAACCTGTGTTCTTTAGCAAAAAGAAGTAGATAATTAGATATTTCTAATTTAACTCCCAATCTTCAGTGAAGATAATAAGGCCTAGCATTTAATCTCTTTATTCTTGCATATACTCTTAAGACCTCTAGTTCACATAAAGTAATTGAGCTTTCCTAGGTCTGTGAGCCAGCACAAGTACACATCTTACAGAATCTGAAAGGACAATATCAGAGGGCTCTGTGTTGCCTTGAGGAATGGAGGGAGGACATAAAATATTCTCTCAACAGCAGCTATAGCCAGTTCATTAGCACATTTTCCTGTGAGTGGGCAAGCGAGCAGAAAAGAGAACTGAACAAGGTATTTTATCTCCTAGGCCAGTGATCTAAACACTTGGCTTTATTACAGCTCTGAGAGGCAAAATAGGACGAATACAGATTGAGAAGATCCTAGTGCTGTTTACATATGAGAGAAATATTTAGCTGACTAATCCCTAGCAAGCCAGAAGCACTTCCAAAACAGAGATGTGGTCAGCTGCAGAACTTCATGGCCAAAAATGAAAGTGACTACAGACTTCGGATGCCTTCAGCTGTAATTGGGCAGGGAAATTGGTGATTGGGAGTAGCCTGCATGGATTTGAAAAAGGGAAATCATGCCTGACCAGCCTGATAGCCTTCTACGACGAAAAGACTAGCTCAGTGGATGAGGGAAGAGCAGTGGATATGCTTTTTCTTGACTTTAGCAAGGCTTTTGAGGCTGTTTTCCATTACATCCTCATTGACAAACTGATGAAGTATGGACTAGATAAGTAGACAGTGACATGGACTGAAAACTGGCTGAACTACTGGGCTCAAAGGGTTGTGATCAGTAGCACAAAGTCCGGTCAGAGGCCACTCACTAGTGGTGTCCCAAGTGGTTGATGCTCTGGCCAAAACTGTTTAACGTCTTCATTAATGACCTGGAGGATGGGACCAAGTGCACCCTCAGCAAATTTGCAAATGATACAAAACTGGGAAGAGTGGCTGATACACCAGAGGGCTGTGTTGCCATTCACAGGGACCTCAACAGGCTGGAGAAATGGGCAGAGAGGAACCTCATGAAGTTCAACGACAGGAAATGGAGAGTCCTGCCCCTAGAGAGGAATAACCCCATGCACCAGGACTGACAGGGGACTGACTAGCTGGAAAGCAGCTTTGCAGAGAAGGACCTGCAAGTCCTTGTGGACACCAAGTTGTGCATGAGGCAGCAATGTGCCCTTGTGTCCAAGAAGGCCAACAGCCTCCTGGGCAGCATTAGGCAGAGCGTTGCCAGCAGGTTGTGGGAGGCAATCCTTCCCCTCTACTCAGCGCTAGTGAGGCCACACCTGGAATGCTGTTTCCAGTGCAGGGCTCTCCAGTACAAGAGAGACATGAACACACTGGAGCGAGTCCAGCAAAGGACCATGATGTTGATGAAGGGTTTGGAGCATTTGTCATATAAGGAGAGCTTGAGAGAGCTGGGATTGCTCAGACTAGAGAAAAGAAAGTTTAGGGCAGGATCTTATCAAGGTGTATTCCCCCCATCTGTTGAGAGAATAAAGAAGAAAGAGTCAGACTCTTCTCAGTGGTATCCAGTGAAAGCACAAGTCAAAATACAGGAAATTCCATTTAAACATGGAAATTCCATTTAAATATAAGAAAAAACATTTTACCATGAACATCGTGAAACACTGGGACAGGTTGCCCAGGGAGTCTGTGGAGTCTCTGTCTCTGGAGATGTTCAAAACCTGACCAGACATGGCCCTAGGCAACCTGCTGTACTTGACCCTGCTTTGAGGAAGGAGTTGGACCAGATGATCTCCAGAGGTCCCTTTCAACCTCAATAATATGTGATTCTGCAAAGATCTCAATTTTCTGAGCAGACATGCTACATTATGTACTCCACTCCCATTTAAAAAGATGTGGCATGAGTATGATGATTTTTACATGAATTCCTTTCCATGTAATTTTTTAATTATATGATTCTCCAGTTCTGTAGATAACATTAGCATTCCTCTAGATAAGTTATACATCATTCAGCCTGGATTCTTAAACAACAGGAGAGAGAATCATTCCACCTGAGATTTTAGCACAGTTAATATTTTGGCAGGGATTAGCTATTCTTGAACCATACAGAAAGTAATTTAATATTTCTAAGAGGGAACATTCTTTGTTCACATAGCTACGAAGAATGAAGCTTCATAGATTAAGTCAGTAGCATGTACTATGAAATAAGTTTGGTGGATGCATAACATCTGTGTTCTCAAATAATCCTTATGGCTTTGCTCTATCTTCTCTCAAAGAAAGAATGAGGGAGGACAATTTATGACAACATCCTTACAAGTCAACTCTTAATTAAGTATTCATAATTAATAATATGGCTTTCAAACTCATGTCTGAAATTAGACATCCCTTTGGTTGGTCTTGTCAGGCTGTGTGAAATTCAGGTTGAGGTTAAGACACCTAAATTTAGGTGTCTGCAGCTGACCAGCCATAAAGGGCAAGATTCAGTTGCATAAACAAAAGCTATGTCTGCCTTTATGAGTGCTGTGGCACAATAGGAGTGGACATGTAGAGAAAAACAGTAGGTGTTAAGGACCTGACATCTATACTCTATGCTTTTCAGGGGATTTACTTCAGACTAGCTCTAGTTTAGTCCCAGGGACTAAACTCCCACCAGCTGGATCACATTAAATCCTCTCTTGAAGCACATCTTCCACTTTAATTTTATCTGAGAAGAAACATGTTGGTGTAATCCGAGATTGTTCTGTGATGTGAACCAAAGCTTGGAAAGCAGGAATGATTAGMGATATGTTTCAAAGGAGCACTCCCTACCCAAACTAAAATGCTAATGCAGACAGAACCCCACTGTCATTTGAGATGTAATACTACATCCTACCTGGCCTCCAGCTGCTGTTTGAGAAGGACATGGGGCTCTCACAGGTCCTGTGTCACACTTACCAGCCCCACTTGAATGTTTCAGACACCCAAGGATGTCAGGGGGGAACTCAGATACCTCTTTTTTAGGAAACTGACCGCCTCTCTAGGTTCCTACTGTGAACAGCTGAATCATTCTCCAGACCCCAGGGTGACAAGTATTGCCCAGACTCCACTGACTAAAATGCCATTTTACACAACTGGCATGTTTGTAAACACAAATGGATGCTTACATTTAGGCATGATAATCTTGAACTGAATTCCACCCATAATATACCCCTCCACTGAGCCCTTTCTCATACTCTGTTCTGCTTTGTCCCCTGGGCCATTTAGTCTACCACTCTATTTCAGTCTGCAGACTAGTTTTTAGAGGTAACCACCTTTCGTAGGCCAAATGGGCCCAGATAGCTGCAGTTTCCCCCACATTACCACATCCACAACTATTTCTTTCACACTTTCTTTTTCTGATTACACAATTTTCAATATGGTCTCACCAGCTGACTGTAAATTTCATTCCAAAATTTAACTGGCTTGCCAGATTTCTTGAAGGTGCCCTTCTCCTCAGCGTAAAGGATAATTAAAAATCTGTATGACTTGAGCAATCTGGGAGATTGCTTACCCTTCTGGTATCAACTGCAAATTGCATAAGACCACCTTCATTAAGCATAACTTCCTCAGTCTTCTTAGAAGAATAGTGATACGACATAAAAACGTGATGTAGTCTCCTAAGTTGATAAAGCTGCCAAAGTTATCAACCTTGCTGCTGCCTACTTCAGTGTCTGCACACTTCTCTTCCTTTCTCTTCAAAAGATGAGAATCATTGACGTGATCATGCTGATATGCAGGCCAAATACCTGTTGTTCCTCCTGAAAGTGCTGATTTGGCTCTGCAAGTTCTTCATTGTCCAGGTGAAAGCTCACCTCTCCATGATATCCCTTTCTAAGAGGCTTGAGCTGTCCCTATCTCTAATGGTATGATAGGAGCCTATAGCTTTGAGGCAGCTCTGCATGGCCTGTTTTCTTACAGTGATATCCTCAAAGACCAGAATGGCTTTTACTTTTGAAAAAGCCAAGACTTTTTTTACAATATAAACTGGTATACTTAGCTATTAAGTAAAGAATACTCAAAGGAATTGTATCAGATAAAATCTGAATAACTTGGGATTTTATATCACTCACTTTTTTATACCACTCACTTTTGGTCACCGTACCCTTACCCTGTGGACCTCTACTTGCCAACTCAGCAGACTAATACAAAGGTTTTCTGAGATGCAGCAGAATCTGCACAGTCTCCTCTGATCCACAGGATTTTATTTTCCCTTCCATCACTCCTGAAGCCTTTCTGTCCTGAAGCCTTTCTGTCCCTTCGCTTCTCCTTCCAGTAATGTCAGTGTCTGTATTAACTGCAAGCCCTCGCTTCTTTGCTGTGTCTCTCTTCCTCCCCGTTCTTCTCATGTCCTGCCATCTTTGTGACTTCCTTTACCCAAGCAGGCTCAACAGATCCCAAAGGGAAGAGCATCTTCCCTCCCCAGGAGGCTTTTGCCCTATCCAGTCCTGCTTCTTACGGGAGCACTACATGAAAGCTGAGAACAAGTGATGTATGTCTTCCACCACAGATTTTGTCTAGTAATTTTTTCTTTCTGATCATCCGTATTATTTTGATTCTTTCTCTCAACAAAGACTTCTAACATCTCCTAACCTTTACAGCACTATCACAGTCAGTTCTCCCTGTTGAGTTTAGCAACTGTCTAACATAGAACTATGCCTAATGCCACAAAGCAATGAACATCTGTCACTGGACAGCTGGCAGTTCAGTTTTTTATTAGCTGGCAATGAATTAAGAAATGCTAAACAAGAGTTTTAGTACCAATTCCAAACAGATGCCTAAAGAACAGAGATGACATAAAAATAACAGCTTTTTCAAAGTTACAAATGATCTCTAAATAAAATTGGAGAAGTGATATGCCATGCTGAAATAAAGATTGGTGATCAATTTGCTGAGTGCTATTTAGCTGATCTGCTAGCCAGGTAGCAGTTTTATTCCAGAAGTCTGAATTCATAGGCAGAAGAATGTTTCCATTCCTCTGTGAAAAAGACACATTTAAAACTGAACTACCAGTATAGCTTATTAAAAAAAAAAAAAGAAATGTTGAAATATTTAAAATGTTATTATGATTGTGGAAAATTATTAGATGCATTTATGAATATGCCAAACATACATGTCATTTATATCTTTCTTTGAAGATGCTGGGATCTAATGATTAACTTTAAAATTCAGATGCTAAACACTAATACACTTTTTTTTTGGTAAGATCCTGAGATAGCATTAGAGGTTTGGTTCCTGTGTCAGCAAAGAACTGGGTTGCCTTGCAAGAAGAGGAGATGCGGCCAGGGCTCAGCATGGGCCGGGGGCTCCCAGGGCCAGGCCGGTGGTGTCGGGGCTGCCAGCGGGGCCAGGCCAGGCCGGGTCTGGCCACCAGGGCCCGTCCCCCCCACCCCGAAGGCACAGGGCCCCGGGGGAGCTGGGGCAGCACCAGTCCCGGGGGGCACTGGGCACCACCGTGGGGACGACACTGGGGGTCCCGTGGCCAGGCAGGGGCCGGGCCGTAGTGGGGCTGGAGCCGGCACCACAACGGCATCAAGGGGGAGTGACCCACGGCCCCGGGATGGGCCAGGATGGGGCCGGGGCTGGGGCTGGGGGGAACCCAGGGAAGGGCAGGGACAGGCAGGGCTGGGGGGGCCTTTGGGACCCAACACATACAAGGAGTAATGCCATCACGTTCCCTGGCCATTCCAGCTGCATCAAGAAAACTCATTAAAGAAAATAAAACAGAGACTTAACACTTCAAAGATAGGCAGAATTAGAAAAACACACTTTGTAGTCAAAAGATTATTGGGAAAAGCTGAGTACAAGGACGCAAATGACTTTTTTTGAGAAGCAGGTCTCCAGTGCTTACTAAAAAGGCTGTGAAAAACAGATACAGTGCAAGTGCAATAATGTTCTGAATACATTCTAATGCACCAAAAGTTGTAGGAAACCCTGAAGGTTTCTACAGGGAAACAGTATAAAACTTAGTTCAGTTCTATATTCAAATGTATATCAGACCATTGAATATTAGAAAGGAACGGTACCAAGCTATATATAAAGTCTTAGAATGCAAATAAATCTGAAAATTTGACCCAAAGAGAATACTCTAAGTCTGAGAGTGTGACTTTTTGTTTCSCTGTGTTGCTAGGGAACACATAAAAATGGTCTCAACACAGAAATTCCCTCTGGTTGATCCCAGGACATTTCACCTAACTGAGTTAAAAATCCAAATTAAGCTAAACTTTTAAGATTAATTTAGTGAGAGAAGTCAGTAGAGAGCAGTCAATTCATCCCATCGTAAGACTGTAAAACTTGCCAGTTACAAGAAACTGTAAAATTTAGACTTTCCATAAACTCCTAAAAATTAAAATTGTTGAAAGATAGATAACAATGCCAAAGGGTCATAGGACTCAAAAGAGAAAAACTGCTAACACCAACACCATCTCTGCTTAGGAAAGCACTGAAGTATATGCTTAAATCTAAGCAAAAAGTTTGAAGCAAAAAGTCTGCATTTTGTCTGTGATGGTGTGGATACTCTCTGCGCACACTGGGCTGATGACAGTTACTATGAGCCAAAACTAAATGAAAACATTGTAAAGACTTCAGTGGGTTTGAACCAGTCAAGTTAGGGACTGTGTGAATATCTGTGTATCATCAGAGATACTCAGTGAAAAATTATCTTCTCTGGCCTTTCTCACTTTTGTTCAATTTTTCACATCAAGTATTTAATCTAAAAGGTCCATTCCTATGAGTGATACTGCTGTGTAGCAGACTGAGTAATACATAATGCAATTTTTCTATCAATATTCATATTTTTCCCATGGCAACTGCTTTACAGGTACAGTGCTCTGTGCTACAAAACTGTATATCAAATAGTTCAATATACTAAGATTTTTTACTTGTAACTCAAGCTCTATTTAAAAGTTATTGGATATGTATCTTGTATTAGTGAATATATTTCTTTATAAAAAACTTTGTGCAATAAATCTTAGTTTAAATGTTATCAAAGATATGATGCCCGAACGACCCTGAAACAAAGAACTTTCAGAAAACAACTCTTTTCTTCATTCCTCAGAACTCTCATGACCTCACAAAGCTAGGATTTTACTGCCTTGAGTTTTAAAATATATTTTAAACCTTATCCAATGTAAGATATAAGAAAAAATACACCTATTTCTGAAGATTTACAACTGCAGCTGTGTACAAAACAACAGCAGACACACCATCTAAATATGTAAATACTAGCTGTAAATACGATGTAGTAATTTCTGAGATGCATTTGTATGAATTGCATCAAAAAAAGTACATTTAGGTATCAAAAGTGCCCCAGGACCTTCCAGATGTCCATATGCAACTTTAACATAGCCCATACTTGAAAATTTCTTAGAGTTGCCTAATTGTACATGACAAATACTGATCTACTGAATAGTATGCTATGGATAAAAGGATTTCTAAATGGAAAATTTAATGCAGCCCTGACCAAATGTATAGCTAAAGATTTCTCTTCTTTGTTCCTGTTCTCATCAGTTTTTGTTTATACCCTTTGCTGGCTTTCCATTACTGGAAAGGAACTAGGCCTGCATCCGTTTCTGGGAGAAGGTTGCCTCTGTCGTCACTGGCTCCTCACTGGAGCACACAGAGTCTTCGAACCGTGGAGCAGTTTAGTCAGATGACTCTGGAGGTCACCTACTCCCACTATCTGCCCAGGGCAGGGTTAACTTCAAAGAAAGTTAGATCAGGTTGCTGGGCCCCGCCCCRTCCATTCAAGTTTTGAAAGATCTCCACAGCCTCTCTGGGCAGCCTGTGCCAGTGCTTAACGCCTTTTGTTGTGGATTTTCTTTCCTTATATCTAGTGAGAATTTACCTTGCTGCAGCTGGTGACAGCTTCTTGTCCTTTCACTGCACACCTCTGAGAAGAGCTTGGGTACAACGCCTGTAAAACCCTGCTCAAAGCACCGCAGAGGAAGGCAGAGTCTCTTCAGATTTCAGCCAGGCTCTCTGAGTCGTTATGGTGTCTTGGCCAGTTCTTCTTAGCCTGTTTCAGACAATGTGGTTCTCATTTTATCTAGAGACTTCCAGAGTTGAAAGAGCTGCACTAAGATGTTTTCTCATACTCAGAAGTGGATTACAGATCTGAAGTTGTTACTGTCAGTAGCTGCCCAACTTACACCTTGCCCTAAGGTTGCCACCTAAGTGATAGGAGCAGTTCAAGCTGACATTATGTCAAACCTTGCAACATAGGATTGTAAACTTTGAGTGATTCAGGATCTACTTCACATGTGGTTCCACTATTTCCACCACACAGGCCTTGACTCCAGAGAAAAGCGTGAGTAATCATTTCTTCATCTAAGTCTTCATCCCCTGCAGTCTTCAAACCCTCAAACACTCTTGTGGGAGGTGGTGCTTTAGAGGAACAGACACTCTGAATTAAGCCCTTTCTCACTCTCTCAGCTTTCAGATTTGTTTTCTCCGCCATGTCAACTTGGACTGAATTGTCACTATTCCAGTGAATTGCTTCTTCAGTTCACCACATGCAGAAGTCTCTACAGAGCCATCCCTAGTCATTTCTGTCTTGTTGTGTCCCCTCCTGTTGGACTCCCACCCCCCTGAGAACAGGAATCAGACAGTTGGGGAGCAGCTGTATCTGCAGTCCTCTTCACACAACTCCTGAATACTGTGACCAGGTAGGAGCAATCTGTGGTGACTTATGTTTCCATACTGTTACACAATCTTTAATGTATTTATTTCAAGCTAGCCCTATTTCTAAGATGTGAGGTTGAGATCCTAAAGCCAAGGTCTTAAAAATACTTCAGCACTATGGGTAAGATCCATTTTCCCTAATTTAAGCAAACTGAATTTTTGGTGTTTCATGAGGTAGTCTCTGCAAAATAAATGCCTAAGTTCTCTGTACATTCAGTGAAGAGGGGAGGTATCCTTCATGGTCATCAGAGCAAGATCTGACTGCAGATCTCCATTGGAATTGAGGCACTATTATTAAAAGCACTGCATCCCATTGCTAATCCCTGTTTAGTTTTCTCAGTCATGGTCTGAGAGATGGCAAGGAATGTGACAGACTACAGAATTTTTCCGTGTTTGGAAGGCACCCAACACAATGACAAATGCCATCAAAAAAGACAAACAAAGCAAAGATGAGATTTCATATAGAATCAGAAGAGAGACCTGTTTTGAATCAGAGGAAATCCTGCCTCAACACAATAAGGTGACTTATTTGAGCTGGCCGGCAGAAGTGAAGTGCAATCCCATCTGGGACAACTTCAGCTGTTTTGCCCTCCTTAGTCTTGGGAGGCAGGGGGGTGCTGGAATGTTTTGCATGTGGAGAGAATTATTTGACAAGCATAGAAAATGAGAAAGGTATCTAGAAATCCCTCCGTTAAATGCAAACTGACAGCATCCCTCAGATGGCAGGTTTGAATTAACCTTTAGCCCTTTATACAAATGCACCAGCTTCTTTATGCTGTTTTGAAACAAACAGCATACAATGTTTATAGATCTTAGTCTATCCATCATCAGAGTAAGAGAGTAGAAAATAACCCAAATATCAGCTATAATTCAAAAGTACTCATCTTGGCCCTTGAACCAGTTTGGTATTTTTGGCATAGGTTTTCAGTGTAGCAAACTAACAGTTAACTAGCTGTCAAGTACATTTGCAAGTGATAAGGAGCTGAAGAGGGATAAGCTGCTGAAGAGAAAGCTCAGGTATGTACTAAGTAAATTATTCCATTGTTAACAATTCTGTTTACTCCTGTGTCCTCATTACTGTCAATAATTTTTGTTATATTCTAAAGCCTTAAAATTCTGCACTTTGTTTCTGTGCTTACTTCTGCTGAAAAGGGAAGACAATTTTTTGGCAGTTGCAATGATATACTGTAGGAATCTCTGGAAGATACTTTAAAATTTCAGAGAATATGAAACCTTTTTACTCCCTTTCTGTGTGTGTGCATGTCATTCACTAAACTTGTAGGATGTGCTTTGACTGAAAAACTGTTAGCTCCGCAAATCACCACCAAATCTAAAGTAAGGCCCAAAGAGATTCTGGTCTGGATTCCAGCCAAATTTCCCCAAAGTCCATGGCTCTATGCAGTCCACCCAGCACATCAGCCCTTGTAGCATGGGCATTAGAAGTGTATGGTCTCTGGTCTGAATACAATTTATGTGGCAGAATTCAAGTCCGTGTCTGGGACAGATGCATCTGTTGGAGTGGCTCAGGACCAGAGAATACTCCTGATCCTCTTAGTCAAGACTAAAGACTAAACTGACCAGACTAAAACAGAGGTAGAAGAGGAACACTGCCTGTGTTCAGTTGTTAACAAGAGACACACCTCTTGTGTGCAGACATCAAATCCAGGGCAGGGTAGGTACCCTTCACAAGGCAATGCAGGTCACATGATGGTGACGATGTTGGTAACACTGATGGTAGTGCTGATGATGGTGAGCAGCAGTCCCAACTGCTCATCGTGTTAGATGGTCAGGCACACTTTTGTTTGCAGTCCACTGCTGGGACTGGGCTTGTCTTCTGCCATCTTCTACCTGAAAGGATACATTTCTAGAGTTTGGGCTTAAGTTAGAAGAAAGGAAAAACCTGTGTTCTGTCTCTAAAATGTGAGATAGAATGTGATAGAGTCCTCTAGAATGTAAGAATTTTCCAAAGAAAGGGAAATTTGGATTCTGAGACTGTGAGAGGATACTGTGAGTGGGATCCATACCATCTGTCTAAAGCATATGAGCCTGAACTAATCTAGCAATCTAGCAAATGGAGAAACAGGAGCATCTGCAGAGGCTGATCTTCTCCAGCATTTTAGATACCTGTGTTAGGAGAATATGAGTTGCCCTCTAAATGTGTCTGTTCTCTCTTCTGACTATAGGAGGAGATGAGGATATGTAAACTTAGACTGGTGCATCCATCCTATGACACCTCATCTCTGGTGAAATGAACTCTGCTCCTGTTTACCTTAATTGGTGCCTAGAAACATTGGCTCTAAAGAAAGCTTGGCTCCCACCTGATGGCAGGACTTTTGTTTCTAAGGCCTAAGATCGACACAGCAGCAATACCTAACAGCTAAAACCAGAGACATCCCAGCAGTTGACTATTGAAATGATTGGCAGTGAACCTAACAACTGTCAATAATGGTAATTTAACTGAGTAAGGATCAAGGAGAAACCAGATGGCATCCTTTTAGAATGATTTGGGCCAAGACAAAGTTTTGAAAAGCAAAATTTTTCACAAGATGGAAACCTTCCATTTTAGTCACTTCTAATAATGCACCCAACTTCTAAAGCAATCACCAAACACTGGGAAAAAAGCCCTAGCTCATTAGTTTATATCTTCTGCCTCTCTTAACTGTCTATGTCCATCAAATCAGTGTGATGAGTTTAAAAAATTCAGTATGTGTTTTCCTAACAGGTAGAGATTCCTTTGTTAAATTCCCACAGTGGCGCAGGCAAAGTGGCTTGAGAACTGAAGCAGATTCAGGTCATTAGCCAGTGGCAGTTAGTGATTCACTGACTTTGCCAGAATCAGTTAGCTGAACTACAGGGTTTTATTCGCTTTCCATTTCTTGGTTTAATGCAAGTTTACTGCAGACACGCTGTCTGACTTGCATAAATAATTATCATCCTTTCTTATGCTGAAGGATTTTCTGTTTCATCAGACACAGGTAGCTTACCATGTCCTTGCTTAACTGACCAACATTGTTCTTCTAAGCGTAAGGTTAGCCATTTGTATCCAGTCAGATTTCGAAGACCACATCATTTTGTGAAATTGGGGATGCTGGAAAGGGCTACAAAGATGGTCAGGGACCATGTCAGAGCATACACCCATGAGGAGAAGTAAAGGAGATCAGCTTGTTTACTCTCAGGAGGAGAAAATTAAGGGCTGATTTAATATTTGCCTACAACTATTTGAAACACAGTTACAAAGATCACAGAGCCAAGCACTTCTTGGTAGTGCCAGATGATATGGACATAAATTTGCAGCTTGGGACATTCAGGCTGGACATCAGGAAACACATTTTTGGCGGGAGGGTAGTGCAGCACTGGAACAGGTTGCCCAGAACGGCCGTCCTTAGCAATGTTCATTACTTGGCTAGACAAAGCCAAGGCTGACCCAATCTAGGGTTTGTGGTACATCTGCCTCATACAGGAGGTAGGACTACTTGACATACAATGGTCCCTTCCTATGAACATTTCTACGATACTATGATTCTCATATTTCACCCCTTTGTTGATACAAATAGTTATCATTGGATCATGCTGCAGCACCAGAGTCTTACATTCAAAGACTGAGAGAAAAAAATAATAATTTTGCATAGTCCATTCTACACAAGTAGGGCTCTACCTGCTATCTACCAAGAAGCCTTCATCAGTTTTATTTTAAAAAGACACATTAATTTAAGAAAGACTAAAAACATTTCACCTATATTCATAATGTGAGGATTCCCCTGAGAAGGTAAAACATCAAATTGATTTCCTGTAATCTGGATTACCCAACATTTAAGAAGTATTTCAGCAGATAGGATTTTTTCAAAATACAACCATCCACTAAGTGTACATTCAATGCTCTTCAACATCTAATACTGATTTGTAAAGAATATTTATCTTTGTGAGGGATCTTGGGAAACTGCGTAGACAAAGATATTTGCATGAGAAGCGGTAGAGCAGGCGTAGCGGAAGATCACGTGGTGTGACGCACAGACTAGCGGTGGGAACGAAATGCAACTGTATGTAAGCTTGATCGCAGCTCACAATAAACACCATTTTAGCATCTCTCACATTGAGGTCTGTGCTTTGTGGCCCTGCAGCGGGAAGCTGCAGTGCACCCCCGGTGGCACCATGAGACCGAGCGAGAGCGCGGCAACAATCTTAATTTACACTTTTAAAGGAGTATAATCTCTCTTAGCAGATAGATAGAGATATATATACAAGTATAATCTGCTAATTTAAAAAAGATGCTGTGGAAAACAATATTAAAATAGATTATTTCTCTTCATTTTTTTTAGGTTTTATGTCAGTTGTAGTGTTTTCTTCACTGGCAAGTCTCAGGTGTGCCATCTTGTACAGCACTTAATAAGCCACTTCATAGAAGATAAATGTGACAAAACTTGCATTCTGTCACATTTGAATAAATTCCAAATACCTTTGAAGATGTTGTAACCTCCTTTTGCAAAGTCTTTGAGATCTACAGATGAAAAGTGTTATATGAAACTAGATAGATATTATCATCTGTTCTTTTATACACTTAGGGACAACTGCCACTAATTTTCACCTATTTGTCACATCAGTGTTTAAATTGAAGATTTGTTAAATGTTCGAAAATGGTTTCCATCTGCATCTTTTTGAAAGTTACTCTTTGTCTTTTGGCAATATTCTGGGGAATTTTCAGTGCCATGTGCTAAAATGAACAGTTCCAGCATCTGATTCTGTTCTGTTATTGTTCATATATATGCATATGTACGGAAATTTGGCAAACTGAATCATGTTTTAACAACAGTTTTTTCTCAGTTATGTGCCTGTAATATTCTTCGAACAATACCCACTGACTGAGAATTATGTCATTTAGTAGTATAGTTTGTCCAGATCAGGACTTGATGGAGAAAGAGGAGCCTGGATAGAATAGCAAGCATGTTCTGCCCACGTGGCAAACAAAATGCAGGTAGCCACTTTAATGTGAGGCCAAGTGTGGGTGTATTAGTGGGTGTATTATCTTTGACTCAGTATGGCACTAATTTCTAATTACAGTTACACCTCTTTAGACTGAAGCTGGCTAGTATCCTGCTGGTTTGGCGTATGGGCAGAGCAAGCTTGTGATTGCACACAATATCCCTTGGAGGTGTACTTTAAATGTAATTATTAAAAAATTGCACTGAAAGAGCAGAGAGTTGACTTCCCAGCTGGCAGGGCAGAACCTCTGAGACAGGGAAAATGGCTGGCATCCCCCATTCTTTAGCTATTAGTTAGCAGAACCAACTAGTAACGAACTGGTTAGTAGCTGACTAAACAGAATGTACTTTGTCAGCACTTTTCTGCTACATGAGCTTTTAGTTGCTCGTTCTCAGTTCTTCTTCCCAAAGAAAGCATTCAACTCTCAACTCCTAGTGCTGTGCAGAGTGCACGTAGCCATGCCCAACCCAGGAGCAAGCTGCAGCACCCAGCCCTGCTTCCAGCCTGGGAGTGTGAGCGATACCCCACCTGAGGGCATTCTGCAGGGCACAGGGAGGGATCACAAAGCAGCTCTGGACACCAGCCGTTCAAGTGGATTAGTTGCACTGGGCAAAGCACTACACTGAGGATATTCTGTCTTTCTTGCATTCGACAGGGGTACACACCGAGCCCCAGGCATGTGATACAGGCTGACGCACATCCGCACTATGTGCAGGGTGCAAACCTTGGTGCAGACTGTCCACTCCTCTCTGTTTGGGTTGTCTCATCCCAAGGAACTAACTGATTCACCCCAGATCTGTGCCTGGGAATGAACTGATACATATTTGCAATAGGGGTAGTCATGGTACTAGCACTGTTATGGACCAATACAGAGAGAGGATCTGTCTGGAAGTACAGACATGCCCAAACATAGTTACACTACTTCCAGCAGCTTAGCAAGTACACTTAGGGCTTATTCTAGGTATTCTTGTGAAACACTGCATTGTACTCCACAGAGGTTTCTATTTTTAGGTATCTTTACTTGCAGAGGTCTATTATGTTTATACTCTTCTGCTCAGCCACCGAGGGAGCGGGTCACATACTGACAGGAACTATATATTCTGTGATGTTTGCTACTATTTTTTTATGTTAGGTTAAATCTCTATTATTAAAGAAAGGAGGTTATCCTGGGCCCTTCACTGGATGATATGGAAATTTTATAGCTAAAGGGAACTATTTTATCAAAATGGATATTTCTAAAATTGTTTGTAGAGTAGCAGACAACAAACAAGAAAATGTTCTGCCTTCATCTTGCATATAGTACACTGTATTTCCAAAAGCAGGATTATGAGATTCATTTATCAGTCTTATGAAAAATTAATTGAACCTTTAATAAACCCTAAATGTTAGATTCTCTCTTTTATTCCTGAGAAAAGGTCAGATGGCTTGGCACTACTCTAAAGTTTGTTGGGAACTGAGCAGTTCTACCGTAAACTAATCAGCAGAGAAATAAAAATCTGTTTGTGGAAAATTAAGCTACAATTTTAAAGCGAAAATCAGATGAGGCAGTTCAATTGCCTACAGTCTAAAAATGCTGCGATAGTTGTAAGCAGTCACTGGAAACTACATTTAACAATTACCAACAGCATTCTTTTTTGTCTTGCAGCCCAGATATACAGTAATGTCTGTTTTTCAATATGTTATAAATGCTTTTGTTTGAGACACCAGATGACAAGAGGTGAACCTTTTGCTAATACTATGATCTCATTTTCCCTAGGCACTGTGCAGCTTTTTTCACTGCCTATCTCAAGCCTTTGGTCACTTCTATGTCTGCATACACAAAGGACGTAGTTCATGAAGGGAGAAAAGTATTTAAGCTAAAGGGCAGTGCCTATGCAAGTCCAGATGGGGGGATGAACTGGTGATGAATAAGTCTAAATTAGAAATCAACAAAAAGGAAGTTAATAATCCTTTGTTCCTACAGGACCCAGATGAAGGTACCGTTCAGGGTATTTAAGCAACAAAATGTAAGACCTTGTGGAGATTTGCCTCAAAACTACAGCAGGCAGTAAATAATCAAGTGGGAAACAGAGAACTATATGAGCTAACAAACACTGCAGGCAAAAAAGAGCAAATAGCCATGTGAAATTCAGATTTCAAATCAGAAGAATGCTTTAATCACCAGAGAGGCAAGTTCTGGGGGGCAGATTCCTTTCAAAGCAGTGGGGACACAAACCTACCTAATATTAAGTTTCAGCTTCATAAACTTATGAAAGGAATTACATGTGTATGTGTCTGTGATTGCTTTGAGGCTGCCTTAGTGACCTAAGGGACCCACCTAGCACTATGCTTCTGTGTATACTTCTAACTTCTAAAAGGTACCAGATTGGCAACCAGTGAACTAAGCTTTTGAAGAAAAAGAAAAAACAAACAAACAAAAAACCCACTTGGTAGATCATTTCAGCCCAAAGAATTTACATTGCAACTTGACACCATAAATCACAGATGGGAGAATGCCATGGCTATGGTGCACAATCTGCAGGTAAGGAACTGAGGTAGGAGGAATCACCAGACACACACAAGAACTTGCGGACCTCAGCTTGGGTCTGCACAGCACAACGGGACACCAGCGAGAGGAAACAACGCCTGAAGAAACAGAACCACATAGCGCGGCAATGAGATACTGGTGCGGGCCCCCAGAGCTTTGCAGCCATAGTAGGGACTCACCACCTGCGTCTTTAATGGGAAAGGAAACAGACCAAAAGCACCCTCTAACCTTTGGGGCAAATGGCATACCATGGGTTGCATCCATACAGCTGGACTCTCTTAGCCACCAAAACATGGTAGCCTTGTCCAAACCACCTGTTGAGCCTGCTGCCAATCCCAGGGCAAGTCTGAGCTTTATCTGGAAAAGTGCAAGCTGGCCCCAGGCAAAACCACGGCAGGGACTACCTACGGGATAGATGGGCACCTGTACTCAGTCTCATTTCCTAATTCTTCTCAGCTTAGCATTACAGATGCAGGCGCTGGGACTAATTAAGCTAGGCACTGTGCTGTATTGATATGGCTGTAGGGGTCCCCTCTGAAGTTCCCATAAATTAAGAAAAACTTCATAACTCTCACAATTCAAACAGACTTTCTGAACTTGTTAATTGTATTTATCAACCATATTTTCCAGAACATAAAACAGTTTTCCTACTGCTTAGTGTGAGGGCAGTTTTCCACAGTGAAATAAGCCCAAGGTTCTGGATTTCTTTTATCATTATCTCAGTTTTCATTTTTGAGATAGCATGTGGAGAAAATAAATATTCAAGTAAGTGCAGAGAAGTGCTCCTAGTTTTCATTCAGTTACACTCTATTTCACAGAAACATTTCCCTGCTCCATTCCTAGACGGTGGATATCCCAGAATGAAAGTTGTGGAGTGTCAGCAAGAGAGCCTCCAGAAGACTGTGGGGGAAAGCTCTGCCCCGGGGGCTGTCTGTGCTATAATGAAATAAGCTCTCATGGTTGATAAAGGAAGGTTTTAAACATTCTCCATCTGAACCCTATTTAAACAGGTGCTGTGGATACCTTCCTGGCTTTTCCATCCAGGCATAGACCCTTGCAGTTAAGAAAAATGTTTTGCATGTTTAACGTACAGCTCCCCAGATATCTAAAGTAAACTGAACTTGTGTGAATTGGGCTCGTACTTCTTTTGAACTGCTATAGCCATACCAGTGGCTGCAATTCCTATGGATAATACCTGAAGAACAGCAAAGCAGGGGCACAGTTGCTTTCTTCTGCTTCATTTCAATGAATCACTTAAAAATGTGACTTTGTAACTAAGATTCATAAAATTTTTGTGCTTTTTGATTGCCTGCCACAGCCACTTACCCTGTTAAGATGTCCCTAGTTTGTAAGAAAGATACTGTAACTTAATCTTGCTTTGTAAAAGTAGGAGCTCAATAGAACAGCTCTGACAGTGATCTACAGAATATAATTAGAGAACTTTGTTTAATTTAGGGTCTTTTGTATCTGAGTACCAACATAAGTTTTTCACCTAATAGAAACCAAATACATTTGTTTCTGAAGCTTACTGAATAAGGTAAATTTTGATTGACAAAGCAGAGTAGAAGAACATTATACAGTGAATAACCATTATTTTATCGTTTCAATGAATTGTTCTGTCTCTAAATTTCATAATAGATAATCCTGTTTTAGAAAGATGTGTTTAATCATTTATATTTTATCTCTCTGAGCTTATTACATAATTTTACTTTACCTCTACTGATAAATATATAGAATACACACATAAAAAGGCACAATATATTTTTATTTTGACACTAATTGAACATGGCCAATTTTGATTAAGAAAACAGGCTAGAAGACTATTGCCTGTGAGAAATTTCTGGTTTATCATTTTCATCAAAATGTACTTATCTTTAAATTTCATTACAATTAAGCCGGAAGATAGATCTTAAATTATTGATATTTTATCTCTTCTAACTTAAAAAAGTATTTTTTACCTCTACTGATAAGATGAAGAGCGTATTTTATCACTGCACAATACATAGGCACCAGGAAATGTGCAGCATTGAATTATGATGACATACGTTCTCCTCTGAGTCATTATATGGTATATCAAGAAATGTAACTCCATTTTGCTTCAGGGGACCATTGCTCACTCTTATAACTAAAGGGACCTGGTGAACCTGGTGTTTCTAAGACTGAAATGGAAAAAGTTAACCTATTCATGGTAATGGATTGCTTTAGTGAAAGCTGGGTTTCATTATGAACAGATGGTTCATAGCTCATTTGTAAAAGAAATACAAAAATATTGCTTTCATACTGGAATCTATTTGTATTTTCTATTTCTGAGTGTTGTGGCAGGAAAGACTTAAACTTGCTTATGAATTACAGTATTTTTTGAAATATCATTTAGCAAAATCAGCACAGCAGATCCACTACAATAGGTATTTTAGCCCACCTGTAGTACAGGATAATGGCTTGCTCCATGAAGTTCGCGCTGTCCTTGTGTGGTTTCCACCATGACTGGCAGGCTTCCCTGATGCACAGCAAATTCAGGTCCAGTATGTTTATCTTGACTGTGAGTTCAGGTACTGAAAAGTGGTTAGAAGTTTATAACATGTTATGATAATCTGGAAACACTAGTGAAAGTAGCACCTGAAACTATCATGAGAAAAAGATCTAGCATGCAACCTATGTAGAGAACTTGGTTTTAAGCAAGAAGATCCTGGAAAATGAAAGTGTCTCCTGTGCTGCCCATTACCTTTTTCTTAACACTCTTAGGAAAAGGATGCACTTACAAGTAGAAATATGGACATTAAGGGAATTGCCTCAGAAATGGCAAAGCCATCTGCACTTTGCCAAAGAGCATACTCTCTGGTATCAAGCCTTGACTATCACCAGAACTTCAGCAAGCACGTTACCATTACCGCTGAACTACTGAGGACCCTAGAGGGAACCACTACAAAAAATGAGACTTCTGCCTAGTTCAACCCATCTGAAAAACAGTCTGGAGACAAAACCAGTGAGATGATGCCAGATGCCCAAATTCAGCCTGTGTCCAGAGTAACTGAAAACATTAACTCTGCCAGAGTAACTAACTGGCTGACTGTCCATCCAGAAATTCTGGATTGCTGACAGAAAGATTAATCATTTCAAGTCTCACAAATGTCAACAAAAAGCCATATTTTCCAGATTGCTTCTTTTCCTTAATTTTTCCTTGTTTCCTTGATAACACAAGAATAGTATCAGAACTTAAAGCTGAGTTAAACATCCTCTATTAAAAACTGTATGACAAATCGGAGAACTCTAATGGAGATGTCTTACACAATGACTTTTTCCTTTCCAATAAATGGGGAATTGAGGTCAGTTTTTACACTGGGATTTATCATCCAAACTTCTATTTATTGAGAGTAATATATTAGTACTGCTAAATTTAAAAGCAAGAAAGCAATTCAATTTCACTTGTTGGGAACAGTGGGCAATAGTACTGTTATCTGCTGCAGAGAGCTCAAGATATTCTCAGCCTTTCAGTTTTCCTCTTATCTCCCCAGATTTTAAGCATATTCTTGCTTGTAAAACTCTTCAACTATCCCACTGGTGGACTGAATTTTTATTGGCCTGCCCTTCTTCTAAAATAAGTCAAGTTTCTCTTTTTTTCTGTAATCGGCTATATATAATTTCATTGTTTCTGGGGATTTCTGGACAACCTGGGAAAAATGATTTTTCCAATTAGTAGAGCAACAGGATGCAAAGGCTTGTTCATATTTTCCTCCTGGACTGAGCAAGGATGAGACAGAAGAAAGGTATTGCTTATCAGTCTCATATCCTTATTATGTCTCCTACAGTATTGATTTCTAGACTATTGCTGCAGTCTACCCACATATTTTTTCTCTCTGCTTTGCCTAATATCTCATAATAACAGAGGTACCATTAACAGCACTTTGGCTATTTTCTATTGGAGAAGCTCTGAAGGAACTGCTAACCCAGAGCCATGATTATAATAAATAGCAGTTCACAGAACTACATTTTAAACTAACACAGTCATTTGCATATAGTACCGGTACACATATATATAGCTACAATAGCTATAAGCAACTAGAGTCTAAAATCACCCTTCTGGGAGGCTCCAAGCTTCTAACAGCAGTACCTTTCATTTAAAAATGATGGGATATTGAGATGTTTGACTGACTTGTCTTAGCCAGCCTGTTCCATTTTCAAAATGCTTTATCCTGATTTTGGATTGTTTCATCTGTATATCATTCATAGTCAAATCAGGTAAATAGCAAATAACATAAAATCTTTAAAGGGACTGAAATTCCATGCCCAAACAGGAAAAGTACAGTATCAAGATTACTCAGCTAGGACAGTGGTAGTGACTGTGACAGGCTGAGGGTGATCAGAAGCTGAGAGGACAGGAAAAAGCAGAGTAACGAGATTCCATCTACTGTGCTAAAGGCTGGATAGAAGTTACTTCGGGGTGTGAAAGCCAAGACAACTTTTCAGACAACAGGAATGACAGCTTTGTGGACCTGATTTACAATGTTACTTTCAAAGACTCTGATGAATAAATATTAATTTTCTTTTCAGGAGTAACAAAATACAGCAGTGCTTCATTTCCAAAAGGGGAGTTACATTAAAAATGAGAAAAACTATTAGAGAGAAACCAAAAGAAGGAGGCAAAACTGTAAAATGCTGGCAGACAATGTGCTAGAGAGTCAAAATGAATGCACACCATTTGCCAAAAAGCTTTTAGAAACATCACAAAGGAGGAAGCCAGCCATGTTGCCTTGGCTAAACAACAGAAGGAGGGAGGCTACTTAAAATAAGAAGATGCCTTTCAAAAAGTTGAAATTGTATAGTAAAAAAAAGAAAGCAGAAGAGAAAAAAATATGTCCATAGAAAGAGTTTCAGCAACAGTTTGTAGAAAGACCTAAACACTTGTACTAAATCCTTGTTCAAATATATATGCAGAGAGGGGATCCAATAGATGGCCAAGGTATAGAAACACAGCTCAGAGGAGACACGACCGTAACAGAAACATGAAATAATTCTTTCCATCAAACTGTACCAGCAAGTGACCTAAAGCTCAGGGAGGGGGGCGGGGGCATCTGTGTGGTAAGTTTTTAACAGAAATGAATTCAAGGAACAATCTAGAATTGGACAGCAGAAGGTCTGAAAACTCTTTAGCATTTTTGTGTTGTGATCTTTTTTTATTTTTGTGGACCCACTCATTTGATCAGCATTAACTGAACTAAGTTTCCAGGGAGAGAGGGGAATCCAAGATTCATTTTTAATTTCTAACATTTTCTTTTTAAAAAAATTACTATCAGAAAGTAGTGATCTTTTTTAGATTTTTTAGAAGTGTAAAGCATGTCAACATACAAGTTTTTCTCTAAAAGTTACACTGACTAAACTGAAATTTCTCCTGTTTTTGAGATAAAGTGCATTTAAAGCAGAAGAAAAATGGCAAATGGCTTATTGGATTACACTTAATATATAAGTGACTGAAGTATTTTCACACTAGTTATTATCTGAGGGAAAAGTTTAGGAAGAAAGTGTAATGAAATATAAACATGTATGTCTACATATATAATATGCATGCATGTATAAACAGATACATCTGCAATCAGTAATGATAAAAAAATAAGCATGTTCATTCTCTGGGTATTATTTGAAAGCTGTTCTTTGAACTATTAAATACTAAATGTTTTCTTTCTTTATGTGGAAAGGCATACATCTTAAACAGCTGTGCTAATATTTTGGATTCATTTTGAAAATAGTTATATGGGATTGCACTGTAAGTTCTCAGTTTCATAAGAAAGTGCACAACTAGAACTATCCCTGCTATGGAGACAAATAATATTTTCCTTTAATTAAAAGGCATTTGTGTGCAGCCATGCAGTACATTTTTCTTGCAGTCAATCGTCTTAATCTAAAAACTGATTTTCTCAGCTCTATAGATGGGGCCAAAGCTTTACACTCAGCTAAGGTTAGCAATGTAGAAGTCATTCAACCTGACGGCTTGAACCAGCTTAAACATGAAAAGACAGAAACACACTGTAGTACGTCTTGGATAACATATTCATGTCAGAGCCAACACCCATAAATTTGCTGTTCAAAAACCCAGAATGATGCGTTAATCTTTTCTTAACACATCATGAAAGCCTAGTAAGAAGTGTGACAAAGGGGATGAAAAGGAAGAAATAAATATATGTAAGTCGTGTTATATTGAAATTAATGTCATTATACAGTAATTCAGGAGAAGTAATGTGATCAGGAACCATGCAAAGACATGATTCAATTACAAGAGTACAGCTCTCACAAACATCTGGAAACAATGCTGCTGGTTTCACACCTTTTAAACAATCAGTTCTGGCTTCACATAGAAGTCTCCAGCGGACGTTAATTCCTTAATGCCATGAATTGTTTTTAACRGTGTAAAACTAAAATAGGCTAGGATTAGAGAAATGACAAATTACGTTTGTACTTAAACTAATTTCAAAAACATAGCGACCAAGACCTTGCAGCTCTCTTTGGTTTGTCTTTTGCTGGAAGATATGGCAATTAAGAACTAAATATAGTTCTAATAAATCAAATAAAATCCTCCTCTTTAGTTCCCATGCATTTCAAGAGAACAGGCTTGAACGTTGCTTCGTGCCAGGGAACAGGCTTGAACGTTGCTTTGTGCCAGGTAGGGATTTACACCAGCTACAAAGCAAATGAAGTCCAGCCAAGAATGTTTATTATTTGTAAGCCAGATGCTTCTGAAGGACTGACTGACTTCACACAAGCTATAAAATTTCAAAAGCCTTATTCAGATGGCAAAAATGCTAGATTTCTTGGAACTGCAAAGATAGGTGATGCTGGTCAGTTTTTCCCACAGAATTTACAGGACTTCATACCTTTGGTTGTAGAACAAAATAGGTCGGTAGTGGGCATAAATTAGCAAAGAAGCACAGTAACAGGTGAAAAAAGTAATGGGTATGTCTCCTATCAGATTCAGGTTTTATTAGTATTTTATAAGAAGATTTGGAACCAAAGGACCAATTCTTATTTTACCTAAACTGGTGTTAACGGGTTAAACCTTAGGAAAACTTTCTAAAAGTAATAATAATTAAGCACTGGAATAACTTTGCATTCCAGTAGGGACATTTTCGTAACAGAAGTTGTTGGTGGGAGATTTTTTTTGTTTTGTATTTTTAAAAACAAGTGCAACAAAAGTCCATCAGGAATGGTTTAAATAGAGTTGGTTCAGCTGTGGCACCTGGGAGGGAGACAGCTGACCTTCCTTTCAATCCTATTTTTTATAAAAGATTTATTTCATAAATAGTTTTTCTTAATTTTAAGCAGTTGTCTCGGTAAAGTAGAAAGTGATACTCCAGCACTTTATACTGGTAAAATCTGTTTTATTGATGATGAGAGGTGAAGTTCATTTTACTAATCTAATTATTACTAATCATTAGATTTTTGTACTAATCTAATTATTAGAATCTACCAAATATATATAAAATGAGGGTACTGTGGAAGCTTGTAGTCAAGAATACTTTGCCTCCTTGCTGCTACTACATATCTGTTTTCAAGTTTGTTTACCTTTTTGTTTTTTTGTTGTTTTTTTGTTTAATTTCCAGTTTTGGTTAACAAATGCTACAGCATAACAATATGGGCTCCAAATGATTCATGAGCCTTTAAAAAGTACTAAATATTTCCAGGAAATGTTCCAAATTTAGATTGTGGCATTACCAAATGAGATTATGTAATCCTTCTATTGCTTTTGAAATTAAATTTCCCCATGTAAATAAAATCTTGTAGATGAATATGCTGTTCAGCTAAACAGATGGAAGGTAGCCCCTTTAAAGCACAGATTTATGCATTTTTTAYAAACAGATGATATACTAATCCAAACACTATGTTGTTATTACTTTTCCAAGTGAGAGGCAAAGATGCCAAATTTCACCAGACAAAAGTATGGCTGCAGAAGTATAACAACAGGGAAAAGAAAAAAGACAGGGACTTTGATTTATGAAAGTTAAATGTTACAACAGACAGCTAAAATGAAAATAAAAGATTACAAAAGGGCAGAAATAAACTCAATGCAGAGCAGGTGGAGTGGACCACAGAGTACCAGCTGCAAATGACCCTTGCTTGTCATGGTAGAAGGTGGCAAATCAGCCTCAGCAAATTCAACTGACTCTTACTGCACCATCTTAGGCACATATCCTTAAAATTAAATACCATTGGACATGTCCAAAGAAGACTGAAAAAGACAACCCAACACCAAGAGGGTTTTGTTATTTTCTTTAGCCCCGTGGCAATAAAAGTGCCTATCAAGGCAGAGAAGAAAAAGGGAAAAGTAATCAGATTCTCAGAAAAGCATGGCAAGGATTAATATTAAACAGGCAGGGAGCATGTATCCTACTGAATTTCTTATCTTCTATACTGTTCTTAACAAATTTCCCCAATTCTTTTTTAATTTTTTTTCTTTTTTTGCTGCAGCATGGTTTAATTTTTCAATTTGAAGAGTATTGATATAAAGCATGCCTCATTACTTTGTGGGAGGTAGCTAGTCTTCATTAATTCAGTTCTCACTTCATTTGCTTTGCACACAGTCATAATTAGCTTCAAAATAACTTAGGTAACTTCAGTAGATTTATAGCTACAGTTTTATTCTGCATTTGGGTTTTTTCTCTTATTGTTTCAATGTGTTATATGAATTTTAAAAAGTCAAGAACTGCAATGATTGCTTCAGGGAATCATTTCATGTTGCAATTTTTAGGGTGACAAATCTCCCTACATCCCTCTGTCTTCTACATAAACAGCTAAAATGCGAAGTTGTAAACCATCTCAGATGAAGCTTTCTTACAAACAGGCAGCAATTTCCATTCCACCCCATATGCATTCTCTGAAGAAGCAATCCTTTCCCACATATGCCCATCCTGCACTGTAGTCTATGCAGCAGCAGAGGAATGCACCCATACCATCAAGARCTAGGAAAGGAATTACATCAGTCATTTATTGACTTTCTTTAGCCAAAAGGGGGTTTCACTGGAGACATACTCCTGTGCTAAAGATACATGCACAGCATCGCATTTAGTTCAAGGAGGTTTACATAGGCTGGCAAGGCAGAGCTCTTATTTTAGCTAACACAAAGAGAGCACAGCTGAAGAGAGCACAGCCAGCATCTTCCAACACCTACCGAAGGTTGGGAGGAAGTGTACCAGTGTATTGAGCATGTCAACCCATCTCCTGGCTGAGCTGATGATTTCTTCCTTCTTAAGCCAAAAGCACAATGCTTCACTCAACTACCCTGGATCATGCTGAGTAAGAGTAAGGGAAGTAAACCCTTCAGACCCAGAACTTTAATTTAAACTATTATTGTCTGGGCACATGTACCATGACTAGAAAACGGTAATATCACAGGAAAGACACAGAAGCTTTCAGGAGGAAGCCACAGTAACTACTAGAGATACTCCCTAGCAATTTCTAATGTCTAAAGGAGCTTCTACTAAAAACATTTCTAATAAAAACAAGCTTTCCAGTCCCCCACAGTCACCACTTGAGAACTGAGCAAATCAGAGTGTGGGGCAAGGGGAAGAGTTATAACAGTAGTGCCAAGAACAATTCTGTAAAGTCTGTTATGTTTTTCTGGCTTTAATAAAAATCGCCGGTACAGCTCTGGAGTATGTGTGCATTCCCGGTGTGCTCAGCAAGTCCAGCCTATGAACTGTTGCAATATCTGAAAAGCTCACCAAAACCTCCTTCCTCCCCTATCTCCCAAAGAAAACTAGAAAGCTATGAGATAATATTCTGTAGTTATTACACATTTCCCTTACTTGAAAAGCCAGCTGACACAGTCTAAAAAGCAATGAGGTTCTGAGGAGGTTTTACCAATAAGCTGCTGCTGCTACTACTAAGCTCATGGTAGGAGAGAAGTAAAGTRGCATTGTAAGTGTTAATATCCTGCCAAAGTCCTATTAATTGCTCTGCATGGACTACTAAATCATGGCTTCTTTGTAGCAGTCCATATGCTGACTCAGAGAGATACGATCTTGGAGAACAGCCGTCCCCCATAGTCAGCCAACACATGAACAGGCCACTGAGCCAGGCTGGTGCTGCTCCTGGCACACGCCACAACATCTGTTAGAAACCTGCTTTATCTGTTCCGTGGTACCATGCTCACTCTCCTTAGACTGTCAGGGATGTGGTCAGTCCCTATCACTTGGCAAGCCCAAGCCTAATACTTATTAATATCCTAATATCTGTCACAAAACTGAGAGGTAATGTCACCCTGCAGGCTCACAGGAATGATTAAATGGCATCCCTTCGACAGCAGGCCACCTTGCAGAGCAAACTGTTGACTGGCTTGCAAACATGCAGCCAACGGAGCTGACTTCGTATGTGCAGACTAACTCTCCCAGCAAAGCCCCGTGAGCAGAAAGTGTGTTTGGGCAGCTTGTTGTGCTGATCAGCTTTCAGACAGCTCTTGGCACATGGAAGGAAACAAGGGCAGCCTGTTTTCAATGAACCCTGGGTCACCTGTCCCAGATGGTTGGCTCTGCGATATCATTCTTTCCTTACAAGATTCTTCCCTGAGAACCCCAAGTAAAATAATAGCATATCATATTAAACCTGCTACATTGCAAGCATAGAAAGGAGTCAAGCTATTTCATTGAGGAGTTGAGTACAGTAGTTTGTGATCAGTTTTGATAAAGAAATCTCAGAAATGCTCATATGCCTGGGCAAATGCAAGAGATTATCTTTCTATCTACTTTTTATTTTTTTTTAATTTTTTTTTGGTCAAACACATTATTTCAAAGCTGGTATTCGGTGCTCAGACTCTCCTGTCTACATCATACCATGGTATTCACTCTTCTCATGGCTTCTGCTACAGTCTCTCTCTGCCACCAAGCTTGATTCACTTTACCCCAAGGTAAGTTGCAGTTTCCTTTTCTCAACAGGTACCAGGGTGCCCAGTTAGCTGCRTGAACAGTCCAGTCAGACTGGCAGGCTGCTAGCAGAGATGCTCCTCAGGCTTCAAGTGCCCAACATTACTGAGTATTCAGAAGGAAGCTGAGGTGCCCTTCTCAGCCTCCAAAAACTCCATGTGATATACCTGTTCAGAGCCTTACAAAAAATAAGAAAATGTAATTGAAGGAAGACTAAAGAGGGGTGAATTTAAGGATGCATACTAACATACCAAAGTGCAGCATGTCAGGTCACAGTCTCATCTTGACTTAACATTTCAGAACAGCAGAGCCCTGAAAGACCTTGTGGAAAATATTAGTCAGTTCAACATCTAATAATATCTGTTTAAAATACGTTCATTACTATGGCATACACCATCTGCTATGTTTCTGTCCCTCTTTAAAGTTCAGGGAATTCAGGGTTATGATTTTTTGGAGAAACTGTTACTCAAGGTCTATAAAGGGAAAATGGCAGAGTAACTGTTCTCTGGAATAGCAAGAGCGATCACCACAGGAACATTGCTGCTTTCAGAAATAAATGTATCTAGACAGCAGTTACTAGAGAATAGTTTGGTGCTTTATATTCACACCCTACCTTAATGGTTTCCATACACAACAATACCCTTCTCACTGACACACATGGCACCCAGTCAGAGGCTGCTGCTTACAGCAGAGCAAAAAGACCCCAGACTAATTTGAGAAACTTTAATTCCTGGGCCTGAAGAAGCCAGAACAACTCCTTATCAATTTCTAGGTAGTGAACTTACTTTTATTATCCCAACTATCCACCACACAAATGAGTACCTAAAGTTGCCGATGTGTCAGTCTGGTACAGAACTTTTCCTTTATAAGCACTAAAATAGATCATGACAGACCTGGGAGTATGTGGGGACTAATTGCTAAAATAATCCATGTTTTAAAACATCAGGAAAGTTTTGCAAAGTTTTTACTAATATCTGAAAAACCCTATTTCTCTCAGCCTAATGCGTAAATACTGTCTCTGCCTCACATGCTTTCTAGTTAGAAGATAGCAGTGAGATGTACAAAGCTATCAGCAAATGTTTTAAACTGAATTTTCTCCGCCTCTCCTTTCCTAATTGTTTGTCGTTTAAGAATTCAGTCAAAAGACTTTAAAAGTATGCTATAATAAGGCAAAGACTGCTGAAACAGAATGGAGATTCAGCAGTAAAAGGCTGTCTCTGAGTTTTTGAAAGATGTAACACATTTCTTTAAAAAAATTTACAAGCGATGCTGTGAAAGTTCCAACATCTGGAAAAGGACTTGTGTTGTTCACTGCCATGAATAGTCTCTAATTATACAGAGCATCTTTACACCAAGAGACAGRGTTTATCAGCACCAGACTCTGGCTGCAATCAAATGTGCACAGTGAATACTAACTCCAAGAAGTTAAAGATGCATTGAAAAGTTATAATGAAGTTTACAATTGGAAACATTTATCTATGATTCTGTCCCAGTATGAGCCAAGCAATTGTCTGAAATCACTGGAAGTTGGTCTGTTGGCTATTCAAAGTCTAGAGTGAAGAGCTGATTGAGCTTGCATATGATTTTTTTAACAACTTATGCTTTCTGACTTCAAACCAATGGGGAAATGTGCTTTATGATTGAGAGGAACTTTGACTAAGTGCATTCAAAATCTGCCATTATACCCTGACATAGTCCCAGCTTTTGAACACTTCAGGCTTGATTTCCTGTTCTAAGCCAAAGATAGCAACAAGACTAGAGGGGACAGGAGCATTTCTCTTATAGTGAGGTCCCTGCAGCCTCTCAAACCTTTTGTAGTCAGCAATTGTCAGTAAAGACACTCCAACCACAGCCTCACCTGTATTTCCCAAAAGCGTTGCCAAGAGTCTGAAATCATGACAGTGTTTGTTCGCCATTCAAAAACACAAATTCCCTAAAGGCCATACTCACTTTATGTGTGTCCTTTTAGCTGTTGTAAAGGTCTGTTAGGCACTGAAGAAGTGTAATATTATTGCAATTTATCTGTCAGTCAAAGGCATCAATCTGAACATTGTTTCTTCCTCACAAACCAGCTGTTAAGAAAGAAACTTGTCTCTTGTCATTGATAAAGAAGTTTTCCTGTAAGAGGAAGATGGAGATATTTGGGATACTACCAAATGCATGTATATGTATCTCTTAACTGAGAAAAATTGAGCAATTTTTCTTGGATATCAAAACCAACTGATTATATGGGAATGGAAGCTAACCAACACTGCTCATCATTTCATGGGAAAAGGGGTGTAGCAGATGATCAAGCAATATTATTTAAAAGACAATTCCATTTCTGGGTTTTTTGAATGACAACTACCCTGTTCTTTACAGAATGAATCAGGTAAGCAGAATGATTAACAAAGGACCATGAGTCCATAACAGCTTGAGTTTTACATTGATAGTATATTTATAAATTTTATAAACCTCAAGTCCTACCACACTCCCTAAACAATGAAGACTTTCCAAACATGTTTTGTTTTTCCAACTAAAAGCAGGTGTGAATACAGAAATTCGCATCTCAGTGACCCTGTGAAGTTTCACAAGCTCATCAGGTACCTGTCATAATTTTGCACTCCAGTCCACTTGACAGGTTTTTGAAATTTAGTATTTGATCATTAATGTATGAAGCAATTCACTAATGTCTACAGCCATGGAATAACATCGGAGATCAAAAAAAAAACGCTACGGTGCCAATGTCTAAACTGTAGATTCTGTCTTCCCCTCCCTTAAACTGCATCTAATCCAAAAGACCATGTGTGCTTCAGTTTACTAGTGTTCCCCGGGTATTCTGCTTCTGGGCATGCCCAGAAACTTTTCAAATGTAGCCACTTTCCAAGGGAAGCTGAGGATGGAGAAATCCCCTAAGCTGAGCGAGTTGTCTGTCTGCACTGCTGAATAAAGCCTATGAAGAGGAGTCAAATTTAATGAAATACTGAGGGCAGGGAGGTGTTTTAGCTTCTTCTCCCCACTGACTCTTCTGCACTGAAGAAGGAGCAGCTCCTGTCTGTGGCCCTGTAAGGCGCGCACCAAAGACAACGGCTGCCTACGCCAGCTTTCCCCTGCCTGGCCAACACAGCATTTCCTCTACATCTCTTGGTTACAAAAATAACTCCTGACTTGATCACTCTGCATCCCAGTCATGGCCAAGCCAAGAAACATTTGACCAAATGACTTATGGGAACGAAAATATCCTGAAAGATCGTGAAAATATCCTGAAGGATCAGGGCCTGTCCTACCAACAAAGTCCAGGACCTCACCTCCACAATACCATGGGTAGGCAGTGGGAGACAAGGAGGGAAGGGAGCAACTCCAGCTATAGAGATGGGAAATTGGGTGCTCAGAAACATCACCAAGAAATAAGGACCTGTCATGGCCACCTCTGGCCCTAATAACATGCCAACTTGACAGATATGTTGCTAATAAGTGTGTCCTGTCACATTTTTGAAGCTGATGCCTATGCTTTCCCTCTGCTGTGAGAAATACTGCCTTGCCTCCCAGCTGCACAGGCCAAAATGCCACTGCTGCTCCAGGCACCAGGAAGAACATGGCTGGACAAAGGTATATGAGGCTTCACACTAGGGCCCTGAGTCCCCTAGCTCTCGCGGGGTGGTGGGATGGGCCCTGGCAGCAAGGCCTGACCTTGCCCTGCTGGGAGCCCTGACCTCAAGCTCCCGGACAAGAACCAGAACTGGAAATCCCTGGATTCTCGAAGGAGTCAGAGGGGAGAAGCTAGGGTGCTTGGAGGAACAAGAGTGTGCTGGGATTTACCCAACAGACATTCAGCAAATTGACATTAGAAAGTAGACTTCTGGTTTGTGTGTGCAAAGGTGGGCACTGTGAATGGGTCTGGAGAAAGGGAAAGGTGTCAGAAAGCTTCACTTCTGGCCAGCTAGCTAGCAGAGAGGTCTCACAATATGCAGTTTTTCAGTTGTGATGAATCCTTTGAGCTAAGTGAATTGAAATAGAGAATAGTCTTACCAAAAGCCTGAAACAGTATCTGAACGAGCTGTGCATTGGTCAGAATAACTTTCCTTCCTTGTGTCCCAGTTCAGAGCTGGCTAAATCCATCTTTTGGCAATGCAGAGCTGAGCTGCCCTGGCATAGTGGCTGCCTGTATGTCCCAGTCCGGTACCAAAGTCCCATCACTTTCTCCCAGTACCTGCTCCCCCTTCTAGAAGGACAAGCAGAAGAAGGCTTTTCTAAAAAACACCACCGAAAACCAAATGATAAATCAATGTTCTTTCAGTCTAAAATTAAAACCTATGTCAATTTTAATGATAGAAATACATGTTTTAAACTGGACTCAAATTACTTTCAGGAAAAAGGCATCTGAAAGTATATTGAAGGTTCCCAAAAAATAGCCACTGTCAACATCTGTAATCCCTGGAGTGGTGCAGAGAACTAAAGAGCCTCTCCCATTGAATTTTGCCTGTCAAAAGCCACCACAGCCTGGAGTGGCTGGATGTGCAGAAAACACTTATTTTTAAATAAGTGTTAGGAGCTGAATGAGTCAAAATATAAACTTGAAAAAATACTTGATATTTCAAAGAATATGAAAGTCTGCCAATGCAATTGAATGAAGTCTGAATTATAAAGCTGCGGATTTTTGCCCTGCCAGAATTCAGCTTTGTGAGTGCTTTATCAGTCATCCTAACAATAAGACAAGATCCTGACCTGCTTTGCTTGCTTACTGAAGTATGTTGTTGGCATTATCCTGTAATGCCATAACAGATCCTATAGACGAATTTTGCTGCAAAAGCATTTTCTCTCATTTTCACCTTAAAAAAACCCTGCAGAGTAATTAACTTCACAGCAATTCTATTTGGCAAAGTAATACAGAACATGGAATAAAATATTCATTAATAATTGACTGTAAAAACTGTAGTTAAACTATGTTCAGCTAATTTCATAGCTAAAAGCTATAAGAATGCAGAGGGTATGTCTCTGCATGAACAAAAACATTTCCAGCCATTAATGTATGAAAGCGATTTTGTAAACAATAACTATAGCAAAACTATAAAGGGCCCACCACAAAAGGAGAGAATTGCTGGGGACTGAGAGTACTGTGTACAGATTTTTGATCCATAATACAGAATACTTCTGAGAATACAATCATTGAAAATTTCTCCAAATCCAAGTAATGTATTTTTTCTAAAGATTTACTAGGGGTGGCCAATGGTTTCTTTTCAGTGAGGACTCAAATTTCAAGGAAACGAAAGTGCACTACAAATAAATAACAAAAGATGATAGCAACATGTGACAACATATGATGGAATATCCAGTGAAGTCACTGATAAAGTGCATTGAACCAAGCCTTCTGTTTCTGTGTTAAAGCTCTAGTCTTACCCTTTTACACTGTCTCTCCACAGTTCCCTTAAATTGAATTTGCTGTTCCTAATAGGAAACAAAACCTAGTCCTACTTACCACATCTGATTGTGACGTGGCTACTTTCTCTCTCTCACATACTCTCACTCTCTCTGACTCTCTCTTCTTTCTTTCCATGCATCTAAATCACTTAAGTATTTTTTGTGGCTGAAAGAGAGCTTGAAGCTCAACGGAGCTGCTTTCTAGCACTTCAGCTTTCATCTGTTAAATGTCTGCAAAACCTTTTAGGTTTAGCTCCCCTTGACTGGGAGCAGAATCCAGCTGCCAGCACCACAGGGTGTCCAAGATGCCACAGGACACCCAAGACACTTGTTCAGGATGAACAGACACAGTGCAGGACTCTTCACCTCCTGGCAAAGCAGCTAGAGCCAGGCAGTAAACCTCACACACCTAAGTAGCACTAGATAGGTAACTGAATCCCACACTAGATCTCCACACAGAAGGAGCTTGGAGTGCTTTCAGACATCTAAATTTAAGCGTCTTAATTTTGAATTAAATCCCACCATAGAATCTACATGTAGAACTCAATTCTCCTAACTTTCAAAGGAGCTCAGGCAAAGGTTTCTGATTCACACTATATATTTATCACTGTAATACCAGATAAGCAACAGAAGAATGATCATCCTGAGTAGACTTAAACCCCAAATCCCAAACTTGTATCTAACCTTCACACTCAATATGTATCCTTTCAAAAAGAGTCATCTGTGTATCTAACTTTTCTCAGCTAGAGATGTATGAAATAGTTTCCTTTTTGTTATTAATACAGAAAAAACAGTGATGTTAGTCTCTTGATGGAACTAACCAAATCCTTTCTTTTCCTGGTTCTGTTACAGAACTTCCAGTTACAAAAAGAGGAAAAATAATATCCACCATCATAAAGTAAGAATAGATTTTGATTACTGAAACTGAAAGGTTGGCATTTCATACTGAAAGGGCAAAGTCTGTCCAAATTCTTCTTCAGACAACATTTCCAGCCACAAAGGCAGAGAGGCATGTAGACATTTATACCTATTCCATGTGATCATCAGAATCTTTTCCATTTTTAATATATCCATTATCATTAAATTATCATTAGATAATCATTTCATGAGTACAGAGAAAAATTTCCTCTCTTTAAATCAAATATTTAAAGCAGAATAAAAAGATCAGGAACTAACCAGTCAACCATATCCTGATCCTTTTAGAGCTCACTAGCAAAGGACAGCTAAAACTACACTGGTGAAGGATTCCCCATGATATTGAGGTGATTTTCCTAACATCACCTAAACCCAGCATATGGTACAGATCAACAGCATAGCAGTGAAGAGTACAGGCAATGGCAAGCATTGGCTTTCTGAACAGTAACTAATACCTGAATTTAATCCAGYTGAAGACAGAGCTGCACAGAAGTGAGCTTCACTCCACTCCCAAGGCAGGTAGCCTTATTCTGCCCTTAAAAGGAGATCAGAGTGAGTTTACTCCAAAGGGAGTCACTGTTAACAGTCCTGTCTACTGATAACAAATATGTGAATTAGCATGGCAGTCTTCCTATCTGGGAGGTACAAACATAGGGGAAACACTGGGAACTCTGCTAGAAAGCAGCAACTGAAAGACGCAAAGCCTGGAAGGCTCTGTGCCTCATCAAAGGAGCGTTTCCAAGAGCTGAGATGAGATCATAATTCACATTTACATTTTACCTTGATGCCTTTTCTAATGAAATAATATTAAAAAAGGCAGATTTAGAGTTATTTCCTTATCAAAATGTTGCCTGATCTTTTGCTTGGGTTCTCCTTGTTCATACCCAAAGCCAACTATCACTCTAATAGCATTAACAGAAAAAGACCTAATGGATTATTAATGAAAAGAGAATTGGAAAAACATCCATTGCATAGCCAAGGCAGACAACCTGTTTAGCAGCAGGAGGTGATTCTGCTAAATGCAAAGATAACATTTATTCAATCTTATCTAAAGACTGCTTTCAATTATTTTCAAACTCCCAAAATGAAGTTACTTGCCATTCAAATAAGAGAGCTGATCAAGAGATTCCCAAGTTCATAATATGATGGACTAGCAGAGAGCTGACATTCAAAACTGCCAAGTATTCAAGGATTTTTCGTAGCATTTCAAAAGTCTCTGTGGTACTTTATAGAGTTCTTGTAGACCTCCAATCTGTAAACCCCCAGCGTTAAATGCAGCAAATTTTCTGTGAGCTTCACATAAAAGAAAATCATATTTATAACTTGAGTGAGGGTCTTGTGATTCAGTGTGTCTTGGTACTTCTCATCCTCAAAAATCATGTTACCTACTCAGGTGGATATTTATATATTTATATATGTATGTATTTACACACAGCTTCAGGTTCCTTTCTTTAAACTTTCCAGCAATGCTGATTTTAATCCTCTCTATTAAGTAGCACATATAAATAATCTATTTAATTCCCTAAATTATCTATAAATAATTAGTCCCTAAAATCCCTTATCTTGGGATTTCATCTTGGGATGAAATGTATTTTCACTGTCATTTTCACCTGTGCATGCTCTATCTCTTTATATACATGTATGTATGTAATCATTTCACCTAAGAGAAGAACAGCTGGCCTTCAGGAGTTTAGCCCTTTCGAAAATGTATTTCCATACTTCATAGGCACATAAAATAGTTTAGTTTGCATATTGTCCCTCTCAATTTGATCTTATTGAGACCATGGAATAGAATATTCAGTACTAAAATCCTTTCCTGCTCTTCCTCCCTCTTAAAAAGAAGGGCTTGTTTCTTCCCATTCCTATACCTACTCAGCACAGTACATAATTCCTTTCAATTCTGAATGTTACCAAATTCTGAGCAAAAATGATGGGGTTTTAGCTTATCAAATTTAATTCAAAAATGGTTCAGTATACAAATCACCTCCTATTGTGTATTTACATTATTGGAAAGTCTATATGCTATATGGATGAACAGACTTAAACCAAACAAGCTAAAGCTAATATTTTCAAAGCTAGGTGATCAGTCATCATTCAAAGTTACTTGATAAGCAGATTATCTGTGAGTCTCTGTGTGTAACAGATGTGCCACACAGAAGCTAAAGACTTCCACTGTACAAGGAGAGGAACAAACACATACATAAAACATAATGGCTGTTTCTCTTCTGTTTTATTAAGAGWCCCTCCTTGTACACTTAAGATCGTATTTCTTGATTGTCCACAGGCAAGGCAGGACTTCAGCAACAATTTTGAATAATCACCACCATCTGTATGCAAGCACACAAAAGTCAATCAGCAGAGGTCTTTCCTTGGATACAGAATATTCCCTCTGCTGAATGCATCCAGATACCCTTTCAATACTCCATGCCAACTATGTTTTCCCTGACTAACCCCCTTCTCTTACTCCAGGTCTCAGTGCTGGCCGGCTTCCGGGGCATAAAGCAGTGCCTGGCACCGCACAGGAATATCTGACTTCTGGGCAAGCACTGGCTAGCCTAGCCATAAGCATTTGGCAGAAACATGGTTCAGAGTAATTTGGGTTTCTCTTTGGAAGTGGGCAGCACAGGATCTTGATCCGCTTTCCTCCCCCAGCTCTGCTATATGTAAGCTTGCCTACCCCTGCCAGCCTGATGTTTTTGGTGCCTCAGTCTATGTAATATGTCCATTCACTGAAAGGATCTAGGTATCCTGGCATTCTCCTTTTTAGAAGCGAGTCTTTCCGGGAAAAGGGATGGATAGTGCCACTGAGGTACCACTGGGGTGGCAAGGTGAATGGGCTTGACACTAAACTCATACGGAGAACATTTTCCTGTCTTCTCCATAGTCACTGCCCACTAACAGAGGTTCACCTAGCTTGGCCCTTGCTGCTAGAGTCCTGGGGACAGTCCAGCAAAATGGTGCAAGCTAAAATAAGGGTCACTGCCCCAAATATTCTACTACTCCTTTGCTAGTGAGTCTGTGGGAGATAGATCTAATTTACTGGGCAGCCTTTAAAATGCTATGGCCTGCCCAGAGCTGTAGTTGCTGTGGAAAGGACAGGATCATTTCATGCAGAATATTTACCCAGCCATAATACTGTTCATGTAATCAACAAACTCACACTTACCCACACACTCCAATTTTGCACTTTTGGGACATGTACAGATAAGCAGATGCCAGGAATAGTTGCTGCTAATTAACAGGTTTCTAGGCACTGACTTTGAGCCTTTCAACCACATGCAAACCCACACTCAATGCCTCCTGAAACCATTTTTTTTCCTTTTGTATTCTTTCTCCTCTCTAAAGAAGCATCTGGACCTTAGGTAGGACTCAAACTCATTAATAGCAGTGCCAGCACCTTGGACTTCCGTACTGGTTATTGAAAGGGACTCTTGCCAATGTTTTGTTGGCTTGGGCCCTTCGAGTGAACGTTTGCAGTGACTGCAGAATTATATGAAACACACACAGAAGGTGTCCTTGATATTGAGAAAAATCTGGCTACCATATCCCTCCTACCCAGAAAATAGTTTGAGAAGAGCGGAACCATTTGGTATTGTATTCAACACAGATATATGCCCATTTGGGCCAACCCACAGGTTTCCTGGGCCACTTCCAAGGTTAACTTCAGTCTTTGCCCAAGCATGAGAAAAAAATCAGTATTGGAAACAGCTTTTGGGACAGTGCCATGGCCAAGAACAAACCTATAGGCTCTTGGAAGTGTTTGGATGTACTGGTTTCTGTTCCCTTTAGGAACAGAAAGTGGGTTACTCTGCATTGCTCTAAGTTGGACAGCTGCTTGAATGCCTGAGCGCCTGAGGTGCTTGACTCTCAGCTGGAGGCCTACCAGGGCCTCCTCTGGTGAAGTTCAGTGTTGTTAGGTACCAGTGCTGCTGGCACAGGGGAATAGCCAAGGGCACCCTCCTAGCTGTGGTGATTTGGGATCATCTAAGAGCACAGCAGAGCAGTCGATAGTGAGCTAGATAGGAAACTATGAAACCAGAAAATTATTTTATATATATATCCTTAACATGTTTCACACTGTTCCCATCCCTTTAGGTTTCTTTGAGAACAAGCCTACTCACTTCTTCACACAGATGTTTCTTGGGAGCAGAAGTAGCATCCTAAAGCCAAGGCAGGAAAGGGAAATGACAGGGCCCTGCATTCTGATTTACTGTGCCTACAGTCACCTCCCCTGGGTGAATTATGACAGTGCAGTGCAAATGCCTCTCTAAGTGTGTTCACCTTAATAGCTAAAACACATATGTATTACTTGCTAAAGTAAGAGTAGAAGAGAGAGAATGTCTAAAGCAAAAGAAGAAGTTAATGTGAAGGTTAAGAAAATAGCTGTTTTTATTCTCCTCCTACCAGCTTCCATGCAATTTTCTGAAGTATATATTAGGAAGTAGATGGCATTTTTGAGCACATTCTGGACACATTCATCTGAAGACATTTTGTAGTTAGCTACCTCCCAGATAGCTGTATACGCAGAGCTGATATCACCTGTAAGTTAATAAAAACTCCGGCCACTAAGTTATCCAATAATTCTGAAGCAGGACGCTTTACATAGCAGTCAGTCTTTTTTCAAGAAATTTAGCTAGTGAAAGTAGAATTTACTGTTGCTGTTCTCACCTGCTAAAAGACTGATAACATAAGACTGTGTCTAAAACCAACAGTTTATACAGAAATATTTTGCTATCTGTAATTTCAAGTTTTGGAGGTTAAACACGAATAATAGTATAACTCAGGACAAATCTTCTGCAGATTGTGTGGAAAAATAGATCTGGACATTTGTTTAGAATGTAATTTTATTTAGTTCATCCATTAACAATCCCAAAAGTGCTGGACTCTTATTCAATACACAAAATATGTCTCAATGGAATAATTTCCCTTCACTAAGGATATTAGATAAATACTGTAGCTGTTAGGTTCTATTTAGTAACATTTGTTGCATACCTAAAATATTACCTGTTCCTCATTTTCTACAGCTCTTCATAATCTTCAAACACGTTAGCTTCTGAGTTTTATCCAGCCAAACATTGTACAAGAAAGGTAATGCTTCATTTAAGTTTTGGTTGAAAGTTGGATGCAATTCCAACTGCATGCCAAGCAAAAGGCCTTAAATTTATTTAGATTTGGTATTTTGCAACCTCTTACTTTTAAACTGGTCATGATAGCTGTTGTCAGTAATAGCTATTTTGTTTATTCCATAATTCTGTGCTAAATCTCCTTAGCTAATCAAAATAGCAGCCACAAGAGCTTCTGTGACATACTGACCTAGAGGAAGAGAAGCAATGAACAGGGCTCTTTGGAAAGGTGCATGTTGCCAGTAGTAACTACATTGGCACTGATTTTTCAGTAAGCCTAATTCTAATTCAATTCTTAAGGAAGTTTTTGACATCCTAAAGAGAGTCTTCTTCTCTTTTTTGTCTTTCTTAACATGGTATTAATATCTGTTTTAATAACATGCTCCAAAACTTCACTAAAATTCTTGCAAGTCCGTAGATTGACAAGGCTGTGTCCTCAAAGTGGATATATTGGGTCTCGATATCTGCAGGCCACTGGCAATTGTGTGCTCTGGGCTCCCTGTCATCTCAATGCAACAGGAATGACACCTCTCAGCTGGGGACTGGAAAACAGTATAAAATGCCACTACTGAAGATGTGATCAATACATTTTTTAAATCCTCCAAAGCATGTTTGTATGATTTATGCCAGATGGGGACAAAGTCTGTTTGTGTAGTTCATAAAGATCTTGGCCTTCTGAGGAAACTGAAGGTCTGAATTTGCTACAGACTATCTTATCAAAGATCCACAGAAGTTCTGACATGCCAGTAAACAGTGGCATTTCATCTATGTGGTTTTTTTATTATGTCTCTACTATCACATTTATCAATCACATGTCCTAATTACCATGACAAGGTTTCTCACAGCACACATTTTTCTGATTTTAATTTTAGACTTGTGGCTGCGCTTGTTTCAAAGCTTCTTTTAACACTGCATCACGTTATTCTAATCTCCTGTGTTTATAAAATATAAATATCATGGGTACTAAGTTTCATTCCTTTCAGGGTTTCAAAAATTTCATACATTTTCTGTTAAAAACTTCTGGTGTTCTCGTGATGATGGATGGAAAGTGACAGAGGAATCACTGGTTTAAAAATTCATCATTGCAACACTATCAGGTTGGGATAAAATTCGGAAAAAATATGCTATCTGCGTATACTCAAGAACTTCTATCTATATATTGTTAACCCATCCTTTAACTTCCAATGTCTCCTCCATTAAGATGCAGGCATAGCTTTCTCAGTTTCTTTTTTTATGACATACTACATGCAAACATGGATTTTTCAGTTCAGTTACCTTCTTCCATGCTTTGTCTCCATCCTGGTACAGTTCTTCTTTGCTTTTGAAAAGCTTTGTCTCTGGCACTCTGGTATGATGTTCCTTCTTCCAACAGAACCTGCTCTGGCTCTCCTTTAAAAAGATATTTCTGATGGCCATCATCTTATCCTCCTCTTGCATTTTGTGAGACTTCACTTCTGTATCTCTCCTTCTCTTCAGTTTTTGTTAATACTTTTCAGATAAGTCTCTTTCCCTAAACTGTCCGTCTTGGGACAGAGGATGTGGAGCAGAATTCCAGATACTTCCTCTCAGATGAGTGTTTGACCCAGGGCATTTGCAGTCAATATTACCCCATACTTTTCTAGATGGGCATTGTTATGATTTGCTGTCTTTCCTCTGTTATCTGCTGTCTGAGAAAGACAGGTGTGCACCCAATATACGCCACTTTTTAGATTTACATGTCCTTGGAATTCATATAAATATTCTACTGACTAGGCACTTGCAGACCCTGTCTGTGCCTTCTGGGAACGAGACTGTCTGCAGTGATGGCAACAATATCATTTAAAATGGTTTCGGGAAAAACAAAGGAGTACAATTTCACAAAAATTTTCCTCTCTGGCGCTCCCAGTTTTTACTCTCTRGTATTGACTCTAATATAATTTTATTCTTCCATCTGTCTACATATACTGTATGTGAATCTGGGGACAACTTAGAGCAACTAAGTCAGCATTGCAGTGCACAGATGCATCTGTTGGTGAGAGAACACTAACATTTTCACCTCCCCAAAGCTTCCTAAGAAGTGGGTTTCTTTCTTTAACCATGCTTGAAGAGTTGTTATTGAATACTGGGCAGGTTTCTAAAATCCTGGCACCAAAAAAGTATTTTGTTCTACTTCAGAAGAAAGCAAACATGAAAAGGCTATTAGAAAGGCAGAGAGATTTTTAAGCTGAGTGTTATTTTTCTGTTGTCAGCAAGTTAGCTTAAACATTTCTTTCATAAACTCCATACCTCAGTTAAAACAGCAGCTTATAAGTGTGGGGTTTTGACACAGCAAAGACAAAATATGACCCAACTGATTTAATAATAAATGCACAATCATCACTATGTTGGATATATCTGTCTATCACCATTCACTCAATAATGATTAATTTTCCTGGATATAAATGGGACTTATTACTCTTCTGTTATGCACAAATGTTATAATTTGGAGGATAACATATTGCAGACCTCAGTATCTCTGTTTTCGCTTGGAGATGTCCCAGGCAAACTAATGATTTTCATTTCAGACTCTCATTCCACTCTGCACTTTTCACTGCTATGAGGGTTTTGTGGTGATCACAAAATGCTAACCCAAGCAAAATGCAACTTTACACTAAAATTCATCTAAGATGCCCAGAAGTCTATTGTAGTGCGCTTTGAAAATTTATGTTATTTTATTCTATATTGTTAGCTTAATGAAATGTGAATGTGTAATCCCTTTTCTATTTTTTCCATTTTCATCTAAGTCCAGATTATCAACAGTGATACAAAAATGACATTTTTTCAGGTCCAGAAACAAAACATTCCTCTTTCTATAGCAAATCAAAGTCAGCTAAATGCCCATTTTTAAGTCAAAATCTGTACTATGATGTAAAGCAAACTTTGTCATGTTTTTCATTACTTATACCTGCCATTTGTATTTCATCACAAAATGGGAATTATAACAATACATGATTTCTGCTTTATTTGCCAAATGCTGACTTCTGATTTCCTGATGCTTTACGGTAAAATTGTCTTTTACATTTTAATATTTTTACCACCTTTTTCTCATTCTAATTCTTCCATAAATGCATTTTCAAAAGTATCTCTAACTGCTTCTTTGAAAATGTTGCCTGGTAAGCACTAATTTCAATGGACTAATACACATTTGTACATCCTGAAACAGATCCAGCAACTGCTTTAGTAACTGCATTCTACTTCTGTTTCATGTTTTTTCTTATGACTTCAAGTTTATGTCAGGAAAAAATGAATAAATCATACAATGCTGAATAAATCTTTGATTTATAAATTAGTTCAAAAAAATGATGACAAAGAAATAACCTAACCAAAAAAATAACCTGTTGAAAACATAATGAACTCTCCTCTGAACCCTTAAACAGACTTGTTAGCATAGCAGTTAATGACTGTGAGTTTTGCAGGTGTGTATTATTCCCAGACTTGTTATTAATGGCAATAATAACAATTCAAAGGCAAGCAATACCTGAAATGATATTATAGTTGTTAGACTGAATCACTTGCAGTCCTTAGCAAAAGCAATTCAACACATGCTCAATGCAAAAATGGGTATTGGACACTAATACTGTCATAAAATCAGGATCCATATCCAGATACGTAACTAATAAACTTGTTGAGAAAACTGTTTTAATTAGTGTTGCATACAAAGCTGCAGTATAGAAAAGCCATATGAAGCCATTAATATGGCACAACAAATGTTTATGAAGATGACTGCAACAAAAGTAGAGGCCAGAATTTAACTGTCCAAGCTCTCTCTGCACATATTATAAATAAAGATGTGAAAACGGCTTTAAATGAAAAATAACTCCCTTATATGACATATACAAAGATGTGCTTTCTGTAAAGTAATATATCTGTACTCTTTTTGATGTTGATAACTTCAAAATCAAAATCCAGCAGTTGTAAAACAACATACCAAGAGTAACAAAATGCCTTTTTACCAATTTCAACGTTTGTGGCAGAGAGGAGAGACACTTAAGCAAATATTAACCAAAGAGAGGAGATAGAGGAAAGTCAGTATTCTGACCAAAATCAGCCACTAAAACCACTACTGAAAATACTGTTGCATTGTATTTCCTCCAGGGTAAAATTTTACTCCTGAAATGTGCTGTCTTCTAGGTAGCGCAATTTGTAAAGCCCATACACAATAATTTGCTTGGCAGTCACAATCTAGTGAACCATTAAAGACTTATCTTTAGGCTCCATTTCTCTGAACCCATCAATCAGAGCTAAAGCAATAAAARCTTGCCAAGGGCAAAAGCTTTGGGGCTCATTTCAGAACAGCTGAACACCCTCAGCCAGCAAAGTCATAGCTAGAGGTATTCAGGACAATAGAAAAATAAGACCGATATCTTGTCAGTCGATTTCTTTCTCTTGCACTGTCCCTGAGCAGAGAAAAACTGCTTTTGTATTTTTCACGGTAAGTCAGCTGTCACATTTTCACAAGTAATCTGCCTATTAGTTTGTTAAGATCAGAATCAGTCATTCAGCAATAGCAACACATTTTCTTTGGTCACAACAAAGAATTTCCAAAAACTAAGGTAGACAAAGAAAGAGGTAGGATTATGCAATGCATCCATGCCATAATGAACAAGACAGTCCAGGAGAAATTGGACCATCTTCTTGACTTGCCACCAAACCAACATTTTATTGAGTTAAAACCTTCCAAGGAAAAACTTGCCAGTGCTTCAAGAAGAATCTGTCTTCATCAGCACTGGAATTATATTTTTCCCTATTGGGTCTGAATTTGCATTAGGGGGAGTTAGAATGATGATATTTGGATTTACATTTCAAGTATGTCTTTCTCTTCCCCATAGATTGAGGATTGTTTATATCTAGAATTATGATTTAAACTGGTTTAGAGATATGAATCATCCCTGAAATTCAGATCCAGGACTAAGAACTGCAGCTCAGAGTTTGAAAATATCTGGATTTAATATTTTGATTCAGAGTCTTTCAGAGCATATGCATGGTTACAGACCATCCTGGCTAGGAACTTACCTATCCGAATGCATTTCTCCAAGCCTCCAGGTGCTACACTGAGGTTGAAGATCTGGTAAGCTAGTAAAGTTTTCTAAATAAGTTGTGATATGATTCCCAGAACTTCTGAGATGCACACAAGATTAAAACATTGCCAACCCTCCCCAGTGTTACTGTTTTTCTCAAGATAATGATATTTTCCTTCAAGCTCCAGCTCCTCAGATGAGAATCTGAGTTTTCGTTATATAAAAAACACATTTCTAGATCTTTTTATTTCAAGGGAAAGTTGGAAAATATGACTTCAGAACACCCTAATGCTTTAGAAACCTCAAAATAAATAAAAAGAACTTTAAGTTTATTTTTATTTATTTTCTGTATTTTGATTTTTTTTAAGTTGTGAAAAATTCATTTGGGCAGTCTGAATCACTGTTTGCTAATGCATGAGATTGGTAGTGATGGGAAATAAAGTTTTACATAGAGGGTCCCTCATGCAGGTGAACAGGAACACCGAGAGAGATATAGAAGATATTTACAGAAGATATTATGGTCAATATAAATTGCCACTGGGGAAACAACTGCTGTGACCTGCCTTCACTATGCTTTATTTCCCTTCCTCTCAGAGAAGAAAAGAAAGCATTCGTGGTAGGCCTGTATGAACAGCACAGTTTGCATCATATACGTGAGCAGGCTACTCCTAGCTGGAGGCTGGCTGGAAGAGTCAAGAAGAGAGCTAACACACAGGGAGAGGGCTGCAAAGGGGCAGAAAGTCAGAGTCARTTTGCTACTTAATCAACAGAACTATAAAGACAAAAAACTCAAAGACAAGAAGTATTTTAGTGTCTTAGATACTAAATGCAAGGGTAACAAGAAAGACAAAGTAGAAATTCCTGTGGATAAGAGGAAATATGATTTAATTGGCATCGCTGCATCCAAGAATAATTCATATGATTGGAATGTTAAAATCACAAGGGTAGAGGTGTAAAAAAGAGGTGAGCAGCTGGTGTGGTGAGCTACATTAAAGAGAAAACATTTCTTGTGAGATAAATGAGAACTCTGAGCAGCAGGTTCTGCACATATTGGTACATGGATCAGCGTACTATTAAAGGCCAAAAGAGTCTAATAACAGGGGTCTGCTACAGACCACTAAATCAACATAGAGAAGAGGATAAGTTAATCCCCTGTAATGAGATAAAATAAAAACTGATTATATAGGAACTTTGGTTAGGAGAAATGGGCAGGAGGCCTCAAAGAGCCAGTGAAAAACAATATTAGAACGTCAAACAAATACAGATGATAATTGCCCAACACGAATCCTATTACATACGTTAGACAAGTTGACTTTGGTTTGGGTGAAGTTATGAGGTAAAAAGATGAATAAATCACAGGTCTGGGATATGGGCAGTTGCCTACTGCTAGTTGTCAAACCGGATTAAGATTTCTTAGGGCCCAGGTATCTCTTTTGCTAAATTCTACTCTAACAGAGCACTGACATTATTACAGAAAATCACTAGTTTATTTTAACAGTAAGCAAGAGGTAGGACATTTGTTTTCTGTAAAATCAAAGTTTTTTTGGTTTTGCTTTTTATCTTAACAGAACCTGGCAGAAAATGGGTGGTATGGCATCTGCAGTGTGACTCTTTGAAATGATCTGATCTCCCCTCTTTAAAATATCACTTAGGCTTTATTTTATCTGTGTCACATATCCATTTTCTAAGCATTCTTCAAGCACATGAGCTTGCATTTTATGATGCAATCCTCACTGGCTATACAAACAACTTCTGGCAAACTTACTTTCATGCACATTATAATATTGCTTTTGTTATATAATTCTTATAAATTACCTTTGTTCTTCATTACTAGCTTTAATTATCTTAATGAAAGATAATCATAATGTTGTAGTGTTATAACARCAGAAATATCTAGCTGGGTTGTATAGAGATCAGTATTACATACAGCACTACTCACTGTTTTCATCAATTCTCATACAGGTAAATGTAGAGTCCATGCTAAGAAAACCTGCACGGGACCAACACTGATCTCAGTGGATGAACAGAGGGCAGCTGGCTACCTAAATAACCTAGGTCCATTAAAAAAAAATCTCTTAATGAAGTGAAATATGCATAAGAACTATGAAAATTAGAAATGAAGCCTCTTCCTAGAGATGGGTAAAGTAGATGCTGGAAAGCAATAACTCTACAAAGGACCTAGATTAGAGTATGCTCACTACTCACCATGAACACCCAGCAAAAAGCTGCTGTCATGGCCAGTCTTTGGCGCTATATTTGAAAGAGTGGTAAATAGAACAAGGTGATTAATTTTAACTCCCCACATGACCTCAAGGCACCGAGAATACTTGTTCACAGTACTGGTATTTTTAAAGATGTTCAAAATCCAGAGCAACCCACACAAATGAGTCAAGAAACTGGAGAAAATGTCCAGCAATGAAAAATTCAAGGCATATCTAAAGAGGGACGTTCATGACATGAATGCAAATAGGCTCACAGTAAACTGTATATGAACACACAGAAGGAAAGTGTTCCTAATTGACTGAAGTGTTTCAGGACTTTCTTGGAAAGACCTGTCTAGGTAAACCTATCACAGATGTGGGGAACTTGCCTGGCAGATAGAATATTGCTGAGTTGGACCACTAAAAATGCCCACTTACCTGTCTTAAATTGTAAGTAAATGAAAAAAAAAATCATTATCAAAAAGATATGCAGATCTTTTTGAATTTTAAAATACGCCTTGAGCATACAAGCCAGGAGTTCTCAGTGTTTCTGTAGTTTCAATTTCTATATATCCCAGAAAATGTAATGTGCAAGGGAGAGTAAGCATATTTTATGTTATTTATTCTTATCCTATTTTCAGGATATTACTAAAAAGTGAAAGACAATATCTGCTACACAGTTTTTACCTGACAAATAAATCTACATCTATTACAGCAGGAATCGTGCGTGCTTCAGCAACAGGGTTTTTTTTCCAGGGTTCAAGAAACCCTTTCAAGCTGAGATATTTAAAAATATTTCAACAATTATTTCAGGAACACAGTCTTTATCTTTAAAGAGCAACCACCTCACAAAGGCTCTTTATGTGTCCCAACATAAGCTGTGCCTTTGTTAAATCTTTTTTCAGTATAACGTGGAACACGTAGGCAGCATGTATGCCTCCACACAAAAATATCTGAAGACAGAAATACAAAAATCTCTATTTAAAAATGTAATTGCTTATAATGAAACCAGAAAAAACAAAGGCATGGTGAAGAGTTCCCAGCACCAGATAATACCCGGGAAGGCTCTTGGGAGAAACACCTTGGTAATGACAACCCTGACAAACCTATGACACATCCCCAAATCTGCACATGCTGCTACAGTCAATGTGAGGTGAGCAGCGCTCAAATCTCCCTCCACTGCCCCCACACTGTCATTGCTGGTGCCACCAGCAGAGCCCATGAGAAGCAGCTGGGGCATGGCTCAATGCTGTAGGACAAGGAGTATGTTCTCCAGCCCTGGACAACAACCTGTGCTGCCTTAAATGTGTTCTTCTATTAAACCATCAAGTGCCCAGTGTGCATGTTCACATGCACACAGTAACGCGATGGTCACAGTGACAGCCACATTTTGTTGGGAGGATCTCATAGAGCTCACTGTCTTGCTCTGTGCAGAGTTAAAAGCATCATTCCGAAGGAGCGTTTTAAAGTGGATATTTACATATACTGCATTTGTTTTTCCTGAGTACTTTGATAGGTGGGCATAGCATTTTTTACCTTCCGGTTATATCCAGATTGTATGGGACATGGCTAGGCAAACTGTGAAAGTCATAAAGCAGGTAACCCTAAGCTGTTTCTTTTTTATTTTGCCAATATGTACACTTCAGAATCGTCTCCGGGCAGGAACTGGCGAAGAACCTTKTATGTTCGGTTTATTCTGTCACAAGGTAGATATGATCTGTGCTTTGAAAACATACCTCATTTTATTCATGCCTTTTCCTTTAATGTGCCCAAGCTGGAATTGCCCCATATGAAGCAGAAGTATGAAAGTCAAAAAACATCAGTAACAGACACAGAGAGGGAAGAAAATCATCTGCCTGTTGTGAGGTTCAGAAGGGTGCTGGAGAATTCACAAAGCAAGTCATAGTCATTTAACTCCTTCCTCTGTCCTGAGTGCATTTGAGGAACCTAAGAAGCATGTCAAGGTCACTTTTACCCAGTTCTAATGAAGCAAAGCATAAATCACAAATTGTTAACCATCCACTGGGAGTAAAAGTGTAATTTTTTTTAACAGCTAACTAATTAAAAAGGCAAATGTGTTTCATGTTGAAAGAATGTTACTATATTAGATAAGGGAATGGTCCATGACCATATGACACTATTAATATGACCAAAAATGATCTGGTCTCTTAAATTACTCTATTTCCCTTAGCAGAATATTAATTTCAGGTGAGTAATTTAAATTGCATTAGTAGCTGACTGCTTAAAAATGGCATTTTATGTCATTTTAGGAGTTGTTCTTCTTTTAATTTCTTCGCCTCCTTCCCACAGAGTTCTGTTTATTTGATACTGGGAGTTACTTATGCCAGATTGTGCCCTGAATCCCCATGATATTTTTTTAAACAAGCTGTTTTTTTAAAAAAAAATTCTACACAGTGAATCGGTATAAGTGATAGAGAATGTGAAATCCAATCTCACTTCAATAGAGACCCTTTCTTAATGCAAGATAATGTCATAATTTCATAAACATTGTGGGGTTTTGCTTGATTCTGTCACCCTTTCTCATGCTGATAAGCAACATCTTTTGTAAGCAGTGCCACTGAAATCAGTGCAGGAGGTGCATAATTCATCTTACTTAAGCCATCTAAGTAAGAGAAGGAAAGACAGGATGGCTACTTTCTCCAGTATAAAAATAAGTACGAGATAGTAATAATAAAACTGTTCCTATTCTCCAATTAGTTTTGTCACAAAACAGAAAATAGATTTACCTCTTTCCCATTAAGACTCTACTTGCATGATAATTTAATTTTTCCCTTGCATATCACGGTGTGTTTCCTTGGTAACCAAAAACTTCATCATAAACTTCAGTGAATGACCAGCAAAGCAGCCAACTACTTTGTAGTGATGTTTACTGAACACACAGCACYTAACAACAGTAGCCACAAAATGGTATCTAAGATACTATATCATTTCTTAATCAAGTGAAAAGTGTTGATCTTGTAAAATTGGTGTGGGAGGGAGAGAGGAAGAAAGCCAGAAAACTAATAACTAGTTGTAACTAGTGTTGAAAGGGGAAAATTTTGCTACCATAAAGCTAAAATGAACTGTGTCTTGAATTGTGAAAATGTGTCTCAGTGCTTCCTGTTTTTATAGTATTACCAAAAATAGTATTAATGAAAATTATAGAATCATCTTTACAGGCATATAAAAGACAGATAATAAAGAATACCTACTGACTTTAAAAGTTAGTAGATACAGGTGAAATCAATCTTCCTTGAGAATGGCAAAATATCTCAGTGAAATGTGCAGCTTAGTCACAGTCTTGAGAGGTAATGATCATGGTAAGATTTAGCTAACTCGAAAAGAAAGAAAAAATCCTGTAATCAGCTTAACTTGATTAAATATTGGTACGAGAAGTAAACAAATTCTCCTCTTTAATAACAACTTTAAATTGGATACACTGCAGATCTCACAGCATCCAGAATTCTTCACTGATAAATGAAGCACTAAGTATATCAATAAAACATGCTCCTCTGGTGAATTCAGACCATGTTAATGCATCTGAACACTCTGCTTCTATTTGAAGGAACATTAATAGCAGAAACTTGCAGCTATATCATGTGCATGTTTCACAATACTGAATAGATTAAAACAGAGTATACAGAACTGGAGAACAAACTGCACAACACATCTTTTTTTTGCAACTTTAACACAGACTCTGAATAAGAAAAAATTTTGCTTCACAATCACGTATCTGAGGAAGTCACAGTACCTCCAATGTTAACGACCTGCTTTTTCTTACTTCAGTAGAATAGTGAATGTCTGCTATTACAGCAAGGAAATGATTGTGAGGAATTTTTTTATTCTCAACTGCTGTTAAAAATATGAACTAACCAGTGGGTGTTATATGGTGCTCAGTGATCAGATCTGGAGGCTCCATGAAGTATTTCACCTCTGCAAAGTCAGACCCTCATGTCTCAAAGGGATTATCTTTGGTATTTCATCCACATTGACAAAACTGCACATAGCTCCTAACTGGGTGATTTTAAAGGCCCTTATATCTTAGTAAAAGCTATCAAGCCTTAGTGGCTATTAGAGGCTGGTGAGTATTGCACGTAGCAGTTATTAGTCTCCTTGTGATCCAGTAATGAGTTTTTCACAGTGCCTGGCTTCTCTTGGTGAATTCATCTGAAGGAAACTATTATTTACATGCAGAAACTCTACAATGCGCCATAATCTAAAGGCTGGAATAGGTGGCATCATCTTTTCCTTATGACAGACGCAGCGAATTCTGGTAGCATATGCTTTAGTCTGCAAAGCGCCTACTGGCAGGTCCAAGTGCCCCATAAAACTAAAATGATCTCTCTGTCAATTTCACAGTCATTTGCAAATCTGCTTCTGCTAAACAAGCTCAGAAATAATATTAATGGAATAACGTAATTAACTCTGAACCAAACCAGCTCTATCTTCTGACTCTTTCAGCAGGTTCTGAATTTCTTTGACTCCTTTGCAATCATGTGCTCGCAGGACTCCGGTAAGAACTGTCTGTCACCTTTCCTGTAGAGAACACAGGCTCTCTTTTGCTAGAGCAGCATTCTTCTTTTTGTGATATCTGGAGATTAGACAAAGTCAAACATCATTWAAAAAAACCCTTACATTGTTTAACCTCATTCTTTTTTCATTGTTTCTTTAATTACTTCATGTCAGCTGGTTTGAAGATTCTAAACATATTCTAAACAATTCACAAGTACCTTGCAAAAGTGATGCTTTCATGTCAGATCACCAAGTTTTATTATTAGCATCACTCTTGTTCTAATTACCAAATGTACAAACACTGCATGCTGCAGACCTGCTGAGATACTCTGCAGTGCCTGAAGGTGATACTACAAGAGAGGCACAATTCACTTGTACAGTGTACACACATGAACTTTTATCTCTCCTCTGGTAATGAAAAATGAGTAGTAAATCAATTAAAAATGTTAAAGCTATTGGCAGGCTAACAAGTAAATACTGACAGTGTAGCAAATGGAGAGCCTTGTTTTGGTATCAAAGCAAGAAGGATGGTTTAATGGAGGTGTAACAGAGGGCTGAATGCTACAGTGAAGATAGCCAAGGACAAAGCCACCGTGCGAGAGCAGCCCACAGGGATGTTAATCGACCATGTGAGAATGCAAAAAGGGAAGCATACCAAATATGTGCTGCATTTCTTTAGCTGAGAAATGAACAGTGCATATGTAGACTTCTGAAATGTGAAATAATAAAAAAAATTGTTTCTTGCTGTATTTTTTGTTACAGGGAGACTAGAAAATCTATTCCATAGAACCATAGATTTTTTGGGGGGAGGGATGAATTAGTATGAAAAGCTTGTAGTGTCTAAAAAAGCCAGGAAAACTTTTCATTCAAGCTGTTTTTTCCAGCACATTTTGTAGCTTTCTGAAATTATTTAAACAGGACAATACAAACCCAGAGATTATTATTTCTTTTCTCTGACTGACACAAAAGACTTCCAGTGGGAAGAAAATTGTGCTGTGACTCATATACCATCAAATGACTGTTTGTAAAATACAAAGGGTTCCACACATCTCAGGGAAAGAGAGAGTGGCAATGTTTAAAACAAACACATTTTGTGGCATTATCAGTTCATCAGAAAGTGATTTCATTTTTATTTTCAAATCATAATCCCCCTTTGCCAAACCCTGGTCAGGTTTATCTTTTTTTTCCATTGCAGTAGATTCAGATGCCTATAACACATTACAGAGCTCTTTCCCTCAAACCAAACAACCGAGCTTTGTTATGAAAGCTGTGTTCAAAAACACTACTTCAGCCTACAACTGAAAGAAAATCTATTCTCACCTTTTATATGGTGGCATTCGCTTCTCCAGCAGAGTAAGAAGACTATCATAGAATCACATGGTACTTGGAAGTATTATTGATTTTTCAGAAATTAAAGCCTGTTAGCTCTGGGCTTCAGTGACTCACAAAACCCCATCAACAATTAGTTCTGATGGTTTTTTTGTTCCTGTGAACTGACAGATACAAATGCATTCAGTGTGAATACTTTTCTGAAGGAATTTTTGAAATGGGACTCTTAGCAGACAGAGGCTGATTTTAAATAACTCACAACCAGCTCAGTACAGAGACCATCTTTTATTGAAATGAGGTCATCACATTAGGGATGGCTGAGATTCAGACCTGAAGATGTTCACGCTGGATGCTTATCTGAACCTCTGGAGTCTTCAAAGCTGGGCTTTAAAAATGTATTTTATGAGAACAGGGATTTTTTTCTTTTCTTGTGACACTGCCACCTCACAATAATGCAAAAAATTCCCAGAGCACAATCTCCAGATCAGCACTTCTTCATCTTACTTGTTTCAGGACATATAAAAAATGGTAAAAGTGGAAACATGATTTAAAAGTCAAAGAACAATGAAGCTGAGGGAAATAAGGCCATACATTTCTAAATAACAAAATTGTTAAGTTGCTCATGCTGTTTTTATCACAAGGTGACTTAGAGCCTTTCTTTAGTAGATGTTCCGTTACATATGACTGTCTAGAAGAACCCTTAGTTCTCTCCTGCAAAACCATGTATCAGACCCTGCTTGAACTCAGGCACATTCAACTATGGAAAATGCCTGTTTTTATACACAATGTATTATTAAACAATATATATATATACACACATGCACACACACACATACACACACGCACACATATATATATGCTATAATTACTACCCCCAAAATAATGAAGTTATTACTCAGATATAGACCATGGATTCCCAGTGTTCCACCCTATATCAAGAAATCATCAGGCATTCTTGTACCACTGTAGTGCACAAAGAGCAAGGAAGAACTCCACAAATATCTCTTCCTGGAATTTCTTATACCTATCTATCTCCCACCAGTAACAGGCAGTATTTCCCAGCCTGTGTGGGAAAACTGGTAGAGTCCACAGCTATATCTGCAGGATTTTATATCTGGCATGAGTTAATGGACGTATGTCTCCTGCCCAACCATAAGGTCTAACTCCTCCCCCTTTCCAGCTGGAGACCATCCAAAAGATCTAAAAAGGGAGCTGGGTTTTCCCTTTCCCTCATTATAACATTTATTCTTTTCTTGTGATGACAATCACACAGTCCAGATGGCAAGAGCATCTCTTCTCAGCACATACACCCTTGCAGGCATTTCATACAAGTGGGTGCTCTGAGTGGTTTGGGTTGCTGTTGGGACATCATAGTATAGAGCAGATTATGGAATAACTCAGGTTGAAAGGGACCTCTGGAGGTCATTCACACCAATCCCCCTGCTCAAAGCAGGGTCAGCAACAGGGTCATACTGGAGCTAGTTTCATCCAGTGGGGTTTTGAAACCCTCCAAGGACAGAGGCTGTACAACCTCTCTGGGCAACCTGCACCCTCATGGTGAAAAACGTTTTCCTTTTATTTAGTCTGAACCTCTCATTTTAACTTATGCCACTGTCTCGTATTCTCCTACCAAGCACCACTCTGAAAAGCCTGGCTCCAAATTCTCCTATTATTCTGAGCCTTCCTTGTTTTTCTGGACTCCTGGAATTTCTGCCATTTGTCAATAAAGTTCTGCTCAGGGTTCACTCATCTCTCACTGCATCTCTCTTAAGGCCATTTGCCTCTGACTGTTGATTTAAGGACATTTTTCCTCTCCCTTGCTGCACATACCAATAAGTTACCTAAGTAAATCTGCCTACTGAGTTTAGGAAACTACCCTCTTCCCACTTGAGAAAAGTAAATTTGTGAGCACTTCTTTCCCAATATCAAGCCAAAAATGTTAGCTCCAAGTACAGAGAAACTTCAGAGAAATACTGAGAACCCCAAGCCCCATAAAGTTAAGGTAGAACTTACTCCGGTATCAGATAGGAGAGTGGTTTGGATATGCCTCATTTGGCACTGCAGTTAACAGGAGGGCAGCTGCTGAGGTGAAGCAAGAATATGGGAAGAGTCTTCATGATTAATGTGAAGGGGAGAAAAAAACAGAGTTCTTTCATTTAGGAACTTTACATGATAACAACACTGTTAGACCTTTTAATCCATGATTCAGATATCACCTCAAGAAGGCACTTTTTAGCTCTCGTTTAGATGGGCTGAGAGCTCAGCCGGACCCTTATGATAGTTATCTGAGAAGTGGTAAGTTGCTAAGCACTGGTGCTTGCCTCAGTTTTATGACATTTCCTACCCTCAGTTTTGTGCTCCAGTCTCATGTCTCAGAATCAAAAGATTTCAAATCTTAAAAGCAAACAATGACAATTTAATCCTTAAATAATCTGTATAACAAATGAATCTAGGCTAATCTATAAAATGACACTCCAGGGACAGCATGTCCAGGTTATACATACTGTTTTCAAAATCTCTCTTTCAGGCCATATGAACAATTTGCAAAACAGCATAAATCACTTGCTTGCTCAGCAAGTACATTCCTATAAACTGGTATTAATGTCAACTTTATACTCATATAAGCATGCAGACTGAAAGAATAAGTGACAGGTATTGATTTAATTTCTTGTCATGCATATATTTGCATAGCATTTACAGATTAATAAATGAGACATACATCATGTATAAATCAATAGCTACTCTCCCTATATAGTGTAAACTTTATTATTCATAGTCTTACACTATGTTGAACGAGACATTAAAGTTACAAGTAAAACTGTTATGGATTGCTTTGAAGGACACAGAAAAGGTCATATTCTTAGAAAGACAAAACAAGGGTGTAAAGGAATTCATGAGTTCCATTCTCTGTTCTTTTCTCCATTCTTTCAGATTCTCTTCTCTGTTTCCCATTCTGTCAAACAGAGATGAAAGAGTCTTAAAGGGTCACCGTGAAGTGTTACTAGTAAATGCTTGCAAATATCTGTGAAAAGGATAATTATTTTATAGGCATGTATGCCTTCTAATTTACAGTGTCATTTCCTAACCATTTACATTTCACAGTGTCATTCCTAACCTTGTAGGTCCATATGAAGTGGTTACTTACATTTCAAGGAAAGGAGGCTGCATGAAAAACAAAGGCCTTTGTTTTTCTGTCACATCTCCCCATAGAATTTTATCACTGTTCATTGATATCACATGGTCCATTTGTGATTACCATTACAGATTAAGGAAAGATAATTTTAGCCCCATTTTGCTACCTCTACTCAAGCCTTTCTGTAGAAGACACTCCTCGTGTGGGAAAACATCTAGAAGCCCCATAAGTTCATCTCTGCAAAAGAAGGATATAGAGGACAGCAGGGTGAGGAGGCAGAGAGGATGAAGTGTGATTCACTCAGAAAAATACAACAATTGCTTTGTCCCCAGGGGAACACTGGCAGCAACAGGGAGCTTAGTCTGCCTGGAGGTCGTATCGGCATGACTACAGCTGGTCAGCTGTGTGGTATAATGGACACTGGACCAAGCATAATCCCAACAGCACAGGAATGGCAGCACTCACCATGACACCACTAAGAATAATCCTTTCAGTTCCTAGTCTGCTTGACCAGGCAGAAAAAATGAGTTTGGGAAGGGAATAAAAGTTTCCTAAATAAAAATTGAGGAGCTTTGTAGCATGTCTAGTCTGCAGCCACTGCTGAAGCGTCAGGTGGTCCTTCCTTTCTTCCACACTGAAATTCCTTGTGCACATTTCCCACGCTCCTCTCTTTCAGGGACAACCTCCATGTGCCAAAATATACCTGCTCCCCTACTGGTATATCCCTGCTCCTTTTCCTTACCAAGAGCCATACTACTGTGGAAAGCCAAACTGTATGGCTTTCAGTGTGTTTCCCACTCCACTGCACCCCCAGTCTCCCCTCTGTTAGGGTATCTGACTAAAGTTTATGCTAAATAAACCCAAAGGCACAGCAAGTAGTGGAGCAGCGGTGACAGGCAGAGGAACCCCAGTGACCTGGGCAGTGCCACCAGGAACGCATGGGGTCAGCTGCACAGGGGCTGCCCAAGGTGGAGAATGAAGCTACTGGCCCCAAGGGAGACTTAATATGAGATGTTTCTAAAGGAATTGTGAGAATATTTGAAACTTTCTATGGGATGCCCAGGGGAAGGTCCAAAGACAGGGAAAGGAAGGGACCGAAGTGAACCATGGAGAAGCAAGCAAGGCAGAAAGGAGAACAGAGGGAATAAAAGAAGTCGGTCATATGAAAACTAGCTCCTAGTCAGTACACTTGTCTGACTGAGCCCTGTTCCTGATCACTGTGGTCAGTCTTATATTCTTATCAAATCCTCTTTCTATCTTCTGTGTGGGTGCCCTCTCTGTCCTGAGCCTGTGTGGGTGAACACTAGCAAACTTCAAGCCAGACTAGCCATTGAGCAGGGGAAGAGGGCTGAAGGCCAGCCACTGAAGTAGGGCCATGAGCCTGAGGGGCTCAAGGGTCTAGGGCTCAACAGTGGGAAGAGACAGAATCCGGGGCCAGCCTCTGCACAGCCAAGCTGCTAACATCAGCTTTTGGAGAGACCCACAGTTTGTGTGCGTCAGTGTGTGTATCCAGTGCAAGCCAATCCCAATCAACCAAAGAGGAGGAATTGGTTTGGGCCATCTGGGCTGTTCATGTCCACATGAGTGCTGTTTGTGCTTGTCTGCGTGCCACTAAAGCCACTGCTCTCTGTGACTGTTGATTTTTGTGGCTGGCCATGTCAATAATGGGTGTGTGTGCACATGCTCACCCTTGCTATTCACTGTAAACATGAATAGCAGCAGCCTGGCTCTACCGGGCTGGTCCCGGAGGAATATCCCCAGACCCCAAGGCCACCAGATATGGTTCCAACAGACCAGGAAGGAGAAATCCCCTGGATCATGGAGTCGACCAGATCTGGTAATCTCCAACACCCTCCCCATAAAAAAGGGTGAATGTCCTTCTCCCCTCCAATAAATCAGGTGTCTACATGACCCCAGATTCTTGCTGGAAATATCAAGTCATTCCAGTCTCTCCTTCCCGCACAAAGGGCTTAGCGTGCCTTCTCATCCTTTCTTTCTTTCCTCCTCCATAACTATTACTTTTTGTCCGAAAGAGAGGACATTCAGTATGTTACCTTTATAAGAGAGATGGACAGAGCTGAGATGAGGAACATTGTCTTGCCATGTCACGTAATATCCTGCCGCCAATCTACAGACACTTCATTGAAGCTGCTGTGCCCAAAACCCCAAATTCCATGTATATCATGTTTGAGTCATTCCAGTTTTCAAAACTTCACTAAAATCAGCAGAAGCCAGCGCACTGCATCTAGGCTAGTCTCTGTAACATTTTATTGATCAAAGGTATTACTTCCAAGCAGAGAAATGCTATATCTCATTGAATCTGGAATTCATTTTGCTTTTCAATAATGGAGCAAAATCAAAGGTGACAAGTCCTACTATTGGGAACAAATCCTGGTTAAAAAAAAGACAACCAAGAGAGGTCATAGAGTCTTTCAGGAACTTCTCTTTCACCTAAAAATGTCATCGAGGGAACAGGAGAAGGATACTGAAGAATAGGATATTCCACTCCTAGAGAGAATTCAGTGGAAGCTGTGAGCCCCTATTGCTCAAGCGAGGCACAGAAAGCTAGCACTGTGAATTTATGAAGATAAAATGCAGCCACAAACACCCCCACAATGCCCTACTTGATCCTATAAACCCTGGCACATTGCACCACACAATCCAATCTTTTATAGTTGACAGTACTATTGGTGCTTCATAATATGAAAGAAAATAAATCCTCAAGGAAAAAAAACTCACATAAAAGCATGGTTTAACTTTTGTTTTACTTCTCAAAAACCTTTTGCTCACCCTGACTGATCTTAGCATGATCAAATAGAAAACAAATCTCCACAGAAATAACAGAGCTGTCTTGCCAGGCTCTCAGATCCTTTGGAGGGGTGGAGAGGGCACTCAGAACTTAAAAGTGTTGTTTTCTGGTTCTCTCTTCCCTCCTTCTCAATATCACAAAAAATAAAGAGTAGAAATGGGGGTGAAGCACTTAAACCCAGGAAGGGCAAAACTCCAAGTTTCTTAGCAAAATGGAAAAGTTAAAAAAAAGGTTAGAGAATACTAGTGGTCATGGCAGCAGGAAGATTTATGCATTGAGCTTTCTAAAAGGGTTTAAATAAAAACTTGCAAGCAGGCCCAGTTTTAATTTTCTGCCCTAAGAGGAGATTGTGAGACCATGGGAGGGAGAAGTAACACGGTAAGAGAGTTCAGAGGTCTTCTATCGTCATTTACCCAAGAGAGAAGCAAGGATGAAAAATGAATGGAGCAAGAGAAGGTTGCCTGGCAGCCATGAGCACCTACAGCTACATTAATGTAGGAGGCTGAGCGAGGGATGGGGGAACAGGATGATAAGGCTTAGCCCATTTGATCTTATCACATTTGTCACACAGTGTGAATGAAAACTACAAAAACAAATGGAAAATCTCCCTTCTGGGGAAAATACTAAACTGAGTATTGGCAGAAACCCAACACAGGAACTAGAAAACATATTGCTAGAAAACAAGGGGCTAAGAGGACAGCTCGGTGGGTGCCCAAGTAGAAGTCAAGTCAGAACCTAGGAACCTGAAGGAATAAAAAAATATTAACCCACTACAGGCCTATGCACAAGTGCAGTGACCCTTGCAGGACCCTGCTGGTACTCAAATAAACCATGATTGCAACAGAAAGGTGAACAGTCAGGTACACAGACTGACTGATCCTATTCCAGTTTAGATGTCATAGGGCTCTGAGAAAAAAAAAAAAAAGATTTCTTTTTATCCCGTGTTTTTAATGGTTATTTTTGTTATTGGTCTATAGCAACAACAACAAAAAAACACTGGAGAAAAATTGTGCTGAACAGCAAACTAAAACATGCCTACGGCAAGAGACAGCTTTTTAAACTTCTATCCCACTAGTGTCTGTCTATATGAATAATGTCACCATGTCACTGCCTTTCCTGCATTTTATTACCGTATATTCTTCCTCCACTTTTACTATGCTATTTTATTTCAACTTGATGAATTATCTATATTACATTTTTTGAGAAACATTCCCTCTAGGGATGGATGTACTTAGTTTAGAAAGTTTCCAGCAGAAAGAGGAAAAGGGGAAGAGAGAAAGAAACTTCCACATCTTCTCTGTTTTTAAGCTACTCTTGGGAGTAGGACATAATTATCCGCAWTCTGCCATTGCCAGCTGAGTCTTAACAGAAGCACTGTATTTAGGGCAATGAAAATTAGTGGTACTAAGAAGTGATGCTCAGGCTAGCCCAGACAGAAAGAAAAAGGAGTCTGAGAGCACAGAGCAAGAATGGGAAGCTGAAAGTGCAAGATGGGCCCAGCTGACCGAAGATAACAGGCTCAGTAACGTTCTCTGTGAAAGTGATGTAAAATATCTTGCCCCGTGGCAGCAATTAGCAGGAGAAAAGGTATGCCCTAGGTTACATAAGGGTAGATGTGATATCTGATAGAGACAATTATGACTTCAAAATCTGTGACTCTAAGAATATAGTTTTCACTTTGCCCACCTCTCCAACATGAGGAAATAAAACAACCTAGGTCTCTTTATCTTTGAGGGTAGAGTTATTAACAGATTTTGGAACACTTCTGCATTCCAGCAGATCTTAGCAAACATTGCTGATAAGACCTCTTCTTTCTGATGTAATGCTGAGGACTCAGGACCCCATTGGACGGGCATGGCTCAGCTTGTTTGCCATCACTACAGCAGCCTATCTGTTTGTGTGAGTATGGAAATCCATTCCCATGACCTTGATAGAAATTCAATGCTGAACATGTAACTTTCTGTTCCTTTGGGTTACACCAGATATGCTTTTATGCTCAGAGACTGTTGTCACTGTTGTCGTTTTGGACAAGGAGACCCTGAAGATGTTTTTGATAGAAAAAAAAAAAAAACATTTTGGGAAAATAAGTTCCACCAGCTGAATTGAGTCTCAAATAAATCTGCAGCTAATAATATGTGTGTTCTGCTACTGTGAAAATCTTTACAGGACTAATCAGTCCTTGAGGAACCATAAGCCAACTTTGCTTTGTAGGCTTTTCACAGTACAAAACTCCTCCTTACCCTTTCTTCACACTTGTTTGTTTTAATTCAGTTTACTGCTAATTGGTTTTTAATACTTGTTAATACTTAACATCCTAAATACTTATTTGTTTAGAATAAGAAAATGTCTTCTTGTGCATATGAATGTTCATTAAAGTATAAAACATTCTGCAAACAATCTTCAAAATTCAGCATATAGCACAAAAATGTTACTTGTTTAAGGCCACACTTTCCTTCCTTTTCAAGGATATGACTTGCTGCTGTATATTTCCAAACCTAAATGGAATGATCCACATAGACAGCCTAATAGCTTCCGATTACTCAGTAAGTCTGCAAGACTTAAAGTGGAATAAGGTAGTAGGAATGGTCCTACACACTGCAACAAGTATTCTTACTGGAGGCCCAATATGATAAGCTCTAGACTTGTAGTCTACCTATAATTTTGTCTCATGAGTTGGTTTAGACCTGTGGGGTTTTTGTTGGATTTTTCCCCATGCTTATGGGGAAATTGTATGGGTTTCTAGTCATCTCAGAACAGAGCAGCTGAGTTCCACAAGGATTTGGGACATTCACGGATGTGTTTCTGCAGTGGCCATGTGTTCTTGTTGCCCTATTGAAACTTGGTTGCCGTAAAGCTGAGACAAACTCCACTTTTCCAGTGACTTTTCTCTAGAAAGCAGAGAACATGAAGGTTCACTATTGCCTCATTGAGAAAAGATGTAGTGAGTGTCTAAGCTCCACATATTGCTTCTTTCAAAACTGTATACACAGATCACTTCTGGGCCATTGTAATGGACCCCAGAGAGATCTGAAGGGGGAGAAAATAGTCTCCTTTTCTATGGCTTCCTCTGTAGGCGGCATATACTAGATTTTAATTGCCCCACACACTCCATTTTACTATGGGATGGCAGAAAGAAGCACATCAACAATTTCATTCTTTCAGGGTTCCAAACTCTGATACTCTCCCATGATCACAAAAAAAAGATTTAGAAGTTGGTTTAGTAAACTGTCTCTTTGGTCCATGCTATTTATCAGTACTCATGGCCTTGATAAGCCATTTGCATGCAAGAAGAGGACTTGATTATTTGACTCAGGAATTTCTTGGATGCAATCCCATTCATTCCACAGGGGGAAAAAAAAGAAAAAGAAAAGAAGAAGAAGAAGAAGAAAAAGAAGAAGAAGAAGAAGAAGAAGAAGAAGAAGAAGAAAAAGCTATGAAAAGGCTGTTTCCTTTGAGAATTCCTGAGGCTTGTCTCAATAGTGAGTTTCCTGCCTACAAACATCTATCTCCCTGTTGCCTTTTAAGGTCACATTTTCAACTCCTTTTTTCTGGCCTTCTACTACACCAGCTGTACACAGTTTGCACAGGAGCTCTTTTGCCCACGCAGCAGCTCCCCTTGGGACTCACCATGCAATTCAATGAACTAGACAGTCGCCTGCATTGTGGACAGGTGATTCATTGCAAAAAAGGAGCCCAATTGCTTCCTTCATTAAACTCAACAGAGTCCTTAGTGCATTCATTACATTTATTAAGATCTGTCATAGCTTAGGACCAAAGACCTCTGATATAGGCCATCAGCACCCTCCAGCTTAACATGACATGAAATACCACCTTATAAGACAACCACTGGAGGATGTCCCACTGTACTTTGCACCATACTGCTTAGTCCTTGTTTGAAAGTGGTTTCTGCTAAACAACCATTTTTTGTTATTTCTGTGTATGGTATCTTCAAACAGATTTTTCAAATATATTCATGACACAATCTATCATGATGTATATAAACAAAGACAAAGCAGTTAACCAAATTCAAAAATCATGTTATTGCATATGCTTGCATCTGCTTTATGAACATGTAATAATCATTAGTTTCTTTGTGGGGAAGAGAGGAGGTTATACATTTTGGAAGAGGTTCATATATCCCATCAGAATTCATTATCACATTTCCCTGATTTTCTACACACTTTCTCTTGAGATGACAAATTATTATGTCAGTTAATGTGCTTACTCTTTGGTGCATTAAAAGGATTATCATCTTCTTAGCTGAGGGTTTCATTACATATAATCTTGACTCTTTTGATCTAAATACCCTATGTTTCACGCAGGGGAAAAAAGTTTGGAGGTGCCTTGTAACTTGGTTATTTTTTTCTGAATAGATGTCTGATTATGGATTATAACTCAAATTATGTTTTAAATCTGACTGTAATGGACCTATTTTCAGATGGAAAGCTATTCACTTGAGTACTGACAGTCCTCAAGTGTTTTTTCACCATTCCTCCAAAAAGTAGAAGGAGATTTTCTTGCAGTTATAGGGAAAGAATCCTAGATCATTGCTAAACATGGAGCCATTCCTCTAATTACACCTACCCGAAAGCAAAAACAGTGGTGACGGAATAGCCTACATGTAGGGCTTTGCAGTGCTCTAGGTTAAATTAGATACTCAAATTAACTGCTAACTATAGGCTTATTCTCGGAGACTCTTTATTCTCTGAGGCCATCTTTGCTCACATAGGATTAGTGGGGGAGGTCAGACTGGAGCTTTACTGCCTGAAACAAAAGGAGGGTGCTGCAGCTCCAGGGGAGCAGCACAGGAGCGGGAGCTCCATGGCTTTGAAATTCATATTTTCCCCCTAGCTTGAAACAGCCCAACTCTGATGATCGCTGGATTACATTGCATGGCCCTATTTTTTCCCAGAACTTTGAACATAATAGGACAGAGGAAACTAAAAAAATGCATAAGGAAATAATTTTTCAAGTGTGGTGTCTTTCATTGCTGCACTCTAGGATAAGTTTTATATTATGTCAGAAGTTCTGGGTGCATACGCAGAGAATGCCTTTTTAGCATTCTACGAATCTAAATACATACATAAATTTGGGTAGCATAACCAACTGCAGCTTTCAAAATATACATCTGTTTTGAAGTTACATTTGTTTTTCAAGTAATGCCCCTTTCACTGAAATGATCATTGTAATACAATACTGCATTCAAACACAAGAAAATGAAAAATCCAAAAGTTATATTTTCAGGTTCCTACAAGGTATGCTTTAAAAAAAGTATCATCTTAGCAAGAAATGTCATCCACAATAACCAAGAAAAGGGAAAAATAAATAGCCTAATATACAGTGCACTTTTCTGTAGTCTGAAATTGCAACAGTTCCTTGGTCAAAAGAAATTAGTGGCAGTAAACTTCATGAATTTCTTGAGAGCCTTTAACATGTAGTTCCAATTATTAAAGGTGCCAGGCCAAAATAATATAGATTATCTCCACCTTTTAAAGGTCCCTGAATATCATTCAAGTAGATGGTATAGTCTTGAAGAGGCTAAGGTATGGCTGTCTTCTGTAACTACATCTGTCCCCTTTCAACCCTATATTCAGYAGCTACATCTGTTCTCTTTTGACCCGTGACAAGGTAATAAACTCCCAGATTTCGGTGTGTCCTGCACTGGCTGAAATGATCACAGTTTTGTAGTAAAGTAATTTTTCTAGTGAAACAGCACTGCAGACTTACACAGAGCATACAAACCAAAGTTAATTGGGCACATAATGGTTCTTCAGCCATAAGGTTAAGTATCAAAAACAAGGAAATAAACAAACCCCACACACCAGACTACAGTGCATGCCATGTTGTAATTGATGTAATACACTGTTCAGCCTTCCTTTAGAAGGAAAGAAGTGTTAGGGAGTGAAGTGAAGCAAATAATGTAATATGTTAACTGAAACAAGAGTCAGTGTATTAATTTGATAAAGTGCCGTATCAGAGCAGCCCCTCTAATCTTGTAAGGATTTATCACAGAACTATCTCACAGTTAGAAACCACTGGATTTAGCGCCTAACAAGAAGAGACCTTAAGCCTTGTGAAAAAACTGACCAAGCTCTGTAAAGAGATAACACATTTTGCCATTATGATACTGCACTGCCAACTTTGATTTTCAAGAGATTAGCGATAATAGAGATTCTTTCTGAATCTAACAATATTTCCAGGAGCAGGTATTCTGAATGCAAGACCATAATCTACATCAGGTAGCACAGGGTCTCACAGTTTTTACTTCTGGCTCTCAGGATTTGTTTCCTTACAACTTTACACACAGAGAATCACTGAGGTTGGAAGGGACCTCTGGAGATCATCTAGTCCAACCCCCCTGCTCAAGCAGGGTCACCTAGAGCACATTGCACAGAATCGCGTCCAGGCAGCTTTTGAATATCTCCAGAGAAGGAGACTCCACAACCTCTCCGGGCAACCTGTGCCAGTGCTCTGTCACCCTCACAGTGAAAAAGTTTTTCCTCATGTTCAGATGGAACTGCCTGTGTTTCAGTTTGTGCCCGCTGCCTCGTGTCCTGTCGCTGGGCACCACTGAAAAGAGTCTGGCCCCATCCTCTCGACACCCTCCCTTCAGATATTTGTACACGTTGATAAGATCCCCTCTCAGCCTTCTCTTCTCCAGGCTGAACAGKCCCAGCTCTCTCAGCCTTTCCTCATAGGAGAGATGCTCCAGTCCCCTAATCATCTTTGTAGCCCTTCGCTGGACTTGCTCCAGTAGTGCCACATCCCTCTTGTRCTGGGGAGCCCAGAACTGGACACAGTACTCCAGATGKGGCCTCACCAGGGCTGAGTAGAGGGGGAGGATCACCTCCCTCSACCTGCTGGCAACACTCTTCCTGATGCACCCCAGGATACCATTGGCCTTCTTGGCCACAAGGGCACATTGCTGCCTCATGCTTAACTTGGTGTCCACCAGCACTCCCAGGTCCTTCTCCGCAGAGCTGCTTTCCAGCAGCTCAACCCCCAACCTGTACTGGTGCATGGGGTTGTTCCTCCCCAGGTGCAGGACCCTGCACTTGCCTTTGTTGAACCTCATGAGGTTCCTCTCCGCCCAGCTCTCCAGCCTGTCCAGGTCTCTCTGAATGGCAGCACAGCCCTCTGGGGTATCAGCCACTCCTCCCAGTTTTGTATCGTCAGCAAACTTGCTGAGGGTGCACTCTGTCCCTTCATCCAGGTCATTGATGAAGAAGTTGAACAAGACTGGACCCAGTACTGACCCCTGGGGGACACCACTAGCTACAGGCCTCCAACTAGACTGCGCCGCTGATCACAACTCTCTGAGCTCTGCCATTCAGCCAGTTCTCAATCCACCTCACTGTCCACTCATCTATCCTGCACTTCCTGAGCTTACCTACGGGGATGTTATGGGGGACAGTGTCAAAAGCCTTGCTGAAGTCAAGGGAGACAACATCCACTGCTCTCCCCTCATCTACCCAGCCAGTCATTCCATCATAGAAGGCTATCAGATTGGTTAAGCATGATTTCCCCTTGGTGAAGCCATGCTGACTACTCCTGATCACCTTCTTGTCCTCCACATGCTTGGAGATGGCCTCCAGGATGAGCTGCTCCATCACCTTTCCAGGGATGCAGGTGAGGCTGACTGGCCTGTAGTTCCCTGGGTCCTCCTTCTTGCCCTTTTTGAAGACTGGRGTGACATTGGCTTTCTTCCAGTCCTCAGGCACCTCTCCTGTCCTCCATGACCTTTCAAAGATGATGGAGAGTGGCTTAGCAATGACATCCGCCAGCTCCCTCAGCACTCATGGGTGCATCCCATCAGGGCCCATGGATTTGTGGGTGTCAGGTTTGCTTAAATGATCTCTAACCCAATCCTCCTTGACCAAGGGAAAGTCTTCCTTCCTCCAGACTTTCTCTCTTGCCTCCAGGATCTGGGGTTCCTGAGGGCTGGCCTGAGCAGTAAAGACTGAAGCAAAGAAGGCATTCAGTAACTCTGCCTTCTCTGYATCCTTCGTCACCAGGGCACCCACCCCATTCAGCARMRGGCCCACATTTYCCCTAGTCTTCCTYTTGCTACTGATGTATTTGRAGAAGCCCTTCTTGCTGTCCTTGACATCTCTAGCCAGATTTAATTCCAAACGGGCCTTAGCCTTCCTCGTCGCATCCCTGCATACTCTAACAACGTTCCTATATTCCTCCCAAGTGGCCTGTTCCCCTTTCCATATTCTGTATACTTCCTTCTTCTGGCTGAGTTTTGCCAGGAGCTCCTTGCTCATCCATGCAGGTTTCCTGCCTCCTTTGCTTGACTTCCTACTCATAGGGATGCTCCGATCTTGAGCTTGGAGGAAGTGATCCTTGAATATTAACCAGCTCTCTTGGACCCCCAAGTATAGTATAGTATTGATACATTCCCCAAACAGTCAAACAAACCTAATTTATTTTACTAGTTTTACTTATTTTTCCAAGGCAGTTTCAGTTTCTCTCTCTTCTGCTGTAGTTGTTAATTTGCTTTTCAAAACTGAAAGCCATTCTTTCAAAACAGAAAACTCTTTTTCTGCTTCTTAGCAATACATACTTAGATGTCACATTCATTCGATTTAGGAGATGTTGTAGGTATACATTTTCTGAAAGATCTAAAATACGTTTTCAGATATTAAGGCAACTGGTTCAAAGATATCTCATTTCAGCCACCCTTCATCTTCCAGCATTGAATTCTCATGTTCAGTTTTGAAACAGAAAATAGCTTCTTATGCTATTAATGGATTCTCTTGTCAATTACAACAATATAGTAACTGTTATAACCTCAACTAAAATAATAGTGAACAATCAATCAGTACAATCAATACCAATAATTTTACAACAATATGACACAAAATAATAGCTCAAATTATTCCATGATTAAAATAATGATTTTATGCCACATACAAGTGATGCTTGTGAAACACCCACTAATCCTGAAAAGTTAAGGAAAGCTGGGAATGCTTTCTAGACCTTTAAGACAGGTCATTTAAGGCTATAGTCTGAGTGATCTACACTTCAGTAGAAAAAGGTTGCTTGTAGCTATCACCTTCCCTTCTCTGCAGATTATATTTGTGCAGCTTGATGCAGGGTGACATGAGTACTGTATTCTAGAATTGTAGATAGATGCAAGCTGTTACATAAATGTGAGAAAAGGGAAAATCCAAACAACCCCTAGCAAGCAGACCTGAGCAGGCATTCCACATAAAATAGCATAAGGAGATACTGTCTTAGCTGTTGCAAAATACACAAAAAGAAAGAAAAAAATCACTAACGGTGTCTTTCAAAGTAGCTCTTGGATGCCTGAAATGCCATGAAACACAGAAGTCGCCTGACTAAAATCTTACACACACACCTACACTTCTACTGCTTAGAAATGCTGTTATTATGGCTGAACCGGTTATTTTACTGAACTGAAGTCTATCTATCTCCTTTTGGGAGGAATTTCTTACAAAGTAGGTATACTTGACCCCAAGCCCCAAAGGGACCTGATCCACTAAGTATCCAGTAAGTTTATCCCACCTTGTGCTGCACAACATCTATTAAACATGGGCAAAGAATGAAAGAAAAGGAGTGCTGCCATTCATTCATTTTCTGTAGTTTCGTGATTGGGACACCTCCCAAAAGCAGAGAAAAGAAGAGGTACCCCTCAAACAGTCACCATTCTGCAGGGGCTGATGATCATAGCTCCCCTCCCTTATGCACTTCTCTACACAAAACTACACACTTCTCTATACAAAATTATATAAAGCTAAAGGCATTTTTCATTCCTTACTTGCAGCAAAATGCAAGAGCTTTGGAACAACGTGGAGAGCAGGAAAGAGGAAATCTGATTCCTGAAGGAAAACAGGGTAAGTGATCCTGATTTCAAGTCCCTGTTCCCAGGACTATTTATGAATTTTATATTTCAGGGTCCATGGATGAAAAACAGCAATAATCCAGCTAGAAAGGATTGAAATTCAGTTTTCTCAAAAGCAAATTAGGGGGGTAAAGATCTCATCCAGTGCTGAGATGGTCAGATTTTCATTCAGTTGGATGTAGTGTGGGTTTTTTGCAAGTTATTTGATACCATATCCTTCTTTAAAGTTATGGATCATTACTCCAGATAGCAGACACAGTAAAAATCACAAGAATATAGGGCTGAAAAGGACTTAAACCCAACAGCATATTTTGAAGCAAGACCCAGTATTCTCAGACCATCCTTAGCAGATGTTTTTTTCATTGGTCTTTCAATGAATCTCTGATGCCACAAGCTCCCATTGCAGCCTGCTTTCACTGGTTTAACAGTTAGAAAGATTTTCTTAATATCCACCTTAAACAGTCTTTCCTCCAGATTAAATTGCTTTCTTCTTTTCTTTTTCCCAGTGGCTATGGGAAACAGTTGATCACAGGTATCGTTATAGGAACCTTTTACATATCAGAAAACTGTTCTATCCCTTCCTTAGTCTTCTCTACTTTAGATAAAAGCAACTGTAGTTCTTTCAAATTTTTTTATCACCTGGGTTTTATAAATCTCTCATTATTTCTGATGTTGTTTCCTGGATCCTCTCTCCAGTTTGTTTTACAAATTTCCTGAGGTTTGGTACACAACACTGGACACAGTTCTCCAGATAACCTGGCTAGTGCCAAGCAGAGTGAAATAATTACCTCTCCCGTCTGATATACTCTCTTTCTGATAATAATTCCAGAAAGAGAGTAGGGTTTTTTGCAACCACATTGTTTCTCAGCCTTAGGTACAAATATCTTCCATTATAGTCTCCCATCATTTTCAGAAGTACTATTATCTACTTATTCACTTTTTAGCATTTGTATTTGTTTCTTCCCTCTGAAGAACAGCACTTGGTGTTTGCCTTTAATGTATATTGTTGATTTCGGAGCATTTCTTCAAACTATGAGCTCAAATGAAGGATTTTGCAGATGCTGTTTTGATCTGTTTTCCTTATAATAATTTGGGTGGAGATTATATACATTTCTGTAATTTCCTGTATATTTTTCATATAATCAAGATCTAGTCATCACTGTATTTTCTTAATCCATTCACACTTTTCACCCAGCCATCCATATTTTCATTCTCTCAGAATTTTTTTGAATTCTTGCTCTCTTTTACTAGGAAGAAATCAGAGAGCCATTAATAATTTTGCTTTCCTTGGTAGAATAAAGGTCACCCTTGACAACATAAAGGTAGTACAAAATGTATTTGGACTAAGGAAAAAAAAAGAATTTTCACCAAAAATAGAAGCGTATACAAATTGGGACTCAAACCTATTCCACTTATTATATATCATTTAACTGACAGAAAAGAGACTTGATGGGTTAATTTGTATCACAGGACTATTTGTTATAATGCAGAAGATGTTATCTTGCTCATCAAGGAACATATCAAGGAGCATATGTTAGCTCTTTAGTGCACCAAGCAAACTGACCTGTTGGAAAGTGTTGTTTAAAGGGGAAAAGACCACAGATGTTCTAATGGCAACACTTTCTCCAGAGATCCAAGCCAGGAAGAACCTGTAGATGATTTCTTTTGAAAAGTTTCATTTTGATTATTCTTTTGAAAATTATTTCGAAATTAAAAGAACAGAAAGTAATTAGAAGGTTGTAACCAACAAGGGGGAAATGGTTGAGAATACCAAGCTGTTAGGACATCTGGAAAAAAGTGATGATGAAATGATACTGTTTGCCATCCTCAGGTTAAGGTTAAGAAATAAGAGAACAGCTGAATAAAAACAATGATATTTAGGAAGACGAACTTCACCATATTGAGGCAATTTCAGGATAAGATCTCCTGAAAAGCTAATCAAGCTGATTCACAAAACCTTGTTCCTTGAAAAAATTATGTTAAGGGCAAATAGTCAAACAATCCCACTGCAGAAGAAAGATAGGAAGTATAGCCAAGAGACTAATTTGGCTAAATTATGAATTCTTCGTGGACTTCAAACACAAGAAGGAAGTATATGAGTAAGGTAATAAAATCATCTTAATAAGGACAAACACAAAATTATAGCATGACAAGTAGGGAGAAAAACCAAGGTACAAAAAGAGACAAAACTGGCAAAGAAAATCAAGAATAGTGGCTCTGTATATTCCAGAGTTTAGCTATGTTTATGCTTTGGAAGTTTTTTCTACTGTCTGATCTAGATCTCCCTTGCTGCAATTTTATACTATTTTTTTCTTGCCCTGCTAACTCAAACATGAAGAGCAGGTTTCTACATCAGCCCTTTAAGCACATGGAAACTTTTAGCATGCTCCCGCTTGGCTTTCTCTTCTAATCCTTAATTACCTTATCACTTTGCATTCTCTCCATGGGATCACAACTTCATTCAGGACAAGAGCTGTTATGCAATATTTTGTTTTAACCTTCTCATTCTGCTTATGATCCATGTTTTTTCATTTTTTCCTTTTTTTTATTAAACATATATACAAAAGCTTTTCATGGATCACAAAATTATTTATTTCCTCCTAGGGGCTTCTTTTGTGATATAGTACATGGGAGTGTTTTAGAAACATTAATTAATTTCTCTTCACAGTACAATTGTGAGATAGGCACTATTCTTTTTTCACTGAATAGTTGGGAACCTGACACACTGATATTCAAGTCAAAATTGTTGAAAGCATTCATTAATCCCAAGCTTAGCCAAATAGAGGCTAATCAAGCTGGAAAGGTGTTCATGAGACATAGGTCATTCATATTTTACATGTGGTCAAAGCACAGTTCCAGCTGGCATAGCTGGAGATGTTAAACATTACCCACAGAATCACAGAATCACAGCATGGTTGAGGTTGGAAGGGACCTCTGGAGATCATCTAAGTCCAACCCCCCTGATCAAGCAGGGTCACCTAGAGCACGTTGCACAGGATCGCATCCAGGCAGGTTTTGAATATCTCCAGAGAAGGAGACTCCTTCCTTCTAGGGCCCTCACCCACGGGATTCCTCCAAGTAGGTCCCTGAAGAGGCCAAAGTTTGCTCTCCTGAAGTCCAGGGTTGCGATCCTACTTGGTGCCCTGCTGCCTCCTCGCAGGATCCTGAACTCCACCATCTCATGGTCGCTGCAGCCAAGGCAGCCCGTGACCTTCACACCTTCCACCAGTCCTTCTTTGTTTGTTAGTATGAGGTCCAGCAGCACACCTCTCCCTGTTGGCTCCTCCACCACCTGTGTCAAGAAGTTGTCACCAATGCTCTGCAGGAACCTCCAGGACTGTTTGTGCCTAGCTGTGTTGTCTTTCCAGCAGATATCGGGGTGGTTGAAGTCCCCCATGAGAACCAGGGCCTGGGATCGTGAGGCTACTTCCAGCTGTCTGTAGAAGGCCTCATCGACTTCCTCATCCTGATCAGGTGGCCTGTAGTAAACACCCACAACAGTGTCACCCGTGCTAGCCTGCCCTTTAATCCTTACCCATAAGCTCTCGACTGACTCTTCATCCACCCCTAGGCACAGCTCAATACATTCCAGTTGCTCTCTCACATAAAGAGCAACTCCACCACCTCGCTTTCCTGGCCTGTCTTTCCTAAAAAGCATGTAGCCATCCATGACAGCACTCCAGTCATGTGAACTATCCCACCATCTCTGTAATTGCAATGAGATCATGGCCCTATGACTGCACACAGATCTCTAGTTCTTCCTGTTTRTTCCCCATGYTGCGTGCATTGGTGTACAGGCAYTTCAGAGAGGTGACTGATCATGCAGGTTTCCCAGGAGGGGTAAAAGAGGGTCCTCCATAGCCACATCCCATGCGCACTTCCCTGGCTGCATTCACCTGTTGGAGGCATCCTGACTTGAGCAGTCTTTTGCCAACTACCCTGTCWCTRWAACTCTCCCCTTCCCCCATCTTTCCTAGTTTAAAGCCCTCCTTAGCAGGTTGGCCAACCTGTTGGCAAAGACCCGCGTGCCCCGCCTCGTGAGGTGGACCCCATCTCTCCCCATCAGTTGTCAGTTTTCAAACAGAGTCACATGGTCATAGAAACCGAAACCCTGTTGCCCACAACAGTGGCACAGCCAGTTGTTGACTTGGAAAATCTGTCTCCTCCTCCTCCTCCCATCCTTCCCCGTCAATGGCAGGATTGAGCAGAAAATGACCTGGGTTCCCAGACCCTTGACCACCATCCCCAGAGCTCTGAAATCCTGTTTGATGGTTTCCAATTTGCCCTTGGTATCATTAGTGCCCACATGGAAGAGCAGCAAGAGGGTAAACCCACCTGGAAAATTTGTCCCTAGATGTAACACACTGGGAACACATTCATGGCCTACTCCAAACTTTCTGATTTAAGTGACTTGCCAAGTGCCATGTAACAACTCTCTAGCAGAGGCAGGAATAAAAACATGTTCCCCTCAACAGCATCCAACTCCTTGAAGCATTAATTTCTTTTTATGTAATTAAAGATTGTGACACTGTGTATAGAGGGAGACCAAAGGTTGTATGAATAACCAAAATCCTGGTATTTCTAACTGCTAAGGGCCTGCTTTTGTAACTTTTATAGTGTTCTCCTAAAGGGTAGTTAGGAGAATCTCAGGAGAGATTTTGGGAGCACAGAGAATCACAGAATCACAGAATCACAGAATCGCTGAGGTTGGAAGGGACCTCTGGAGATCATCTAGTCCAACCCCCCTGCTCAAGCAGGGTCACCTAGAGCACGTTGCACAGGATCGCGTCCAGGCAGGTTTTGAATATCTCCAGAGAAGGAGATTCTACAGCCTCTCGGGGCAACCTGTTCCAGTGCTCTGTCACCCTCACAGTGAAGAAGTTTTTCCTCATGTTCAGATGGAACTTCAAGAGGAAGAAGTCCTGCTGGGCTCAGTTCTGAAGCTTGACATCACAGTATTCTCCAGAAGACAGAGACCCTCAAGGGAAAATCCCAGCAACTTCAGACTCTATTGTATCCTGTTCAGAGCTGCCAATTGATATCAAACTCTAACAAATTCCAGACTGTATGAAGAAATCCCTACATACAGGCAAATTTTCACCAATTCTAGGGTATCATGGAATCACATTTTACCATTTCCTCACCAAACTTCAAGACTTTCTCATAAAAGCAGAGAAATTATAGCCTTTCTGGACGTACTGTGCAACCAGCAGGCAGACCTGGAGCAGGAGTTTATAGGCAGGTTAGGATTCACAACCTGAATAAAGTGAGTTTTGAAGGAGGAAGAGGAGCAAGGATTAGGGAGTTGGGGTGGAGAGCCCTGCAGCATGGCTTAAGGCAGCTCACCGGGTCCAAGGGAGTCTTTCACACAAGCCTCCTTGAGCTGTCTGTGCAGTGACCGCAGGAGCGTCCAAGGACAGCTCTCAGCCTAGAAGAATAGGCATTTTACTAGCAAAAGGGATTGTAGTTCCTTTTAGCTTTAAAGAAACATTAATTCCCTCATTTCTTTATGTCAAAAGTGACACAGTAAAATTGTTATTGAATCTTGACAAAAATATTGGAAAAAGAATGAAAATGAGTAGAACTTTGATAATCACTGTATCTGATCCACAATATCACCAGAGACTCAGGAAAGTAGCTATAGTTCTAAAAGGATATTTTATGTGAAAAGAATATAATTTTTATTAGATCTCAGACTTGCAACATCACATAGAAGGAAATAATTTGTGTATGTCAAGGAAGTCTGTGTGGATGACAGAAAAATATCTCCACATATATTCCCAGCTAAATTCCAGCTTGAGCTGACATTCTTTGTAAATCACGAGTGAGATAGATAGATAGATACAAACAAGCAGTCTAGGATCAAAAAGAGCACAGAGCTTTAGCTAAACTTTGCTAAACTCAGCATTATGGTCAGGACACTTGACTCATACTCAGATCTGGCCCTTTTTTGTAATTAAGGATGATGGTTCCATCTCATGACTGCTCCTCTGTAAAACAGACACCTCAAAGGAGAGTTGTGAAACCCTTTACACCACATTTATGCTAGTAAACTGAATGGTTCTAGAGAATGTTCCCACCACTCAATTGTCTCTCCAGGGAGTTGTTGGTATTGGCACAGCTTTGGCTGCTGCCGGCTAGCAGTCTCCCAGACAATTTCTGGGCATAATCAAGAGCTATCATAGGCCAAAAACTATGCTCACAAGGTGTGTTGGGTAATGGAGAAAATATTTTAATAATAAATATGAAGGTCATTTCACAACAGCTGGCACCAGTACCAGACAACAGTCCTGAATGCAGACAACGCCTTCATTGTGAGAGAAAATAAGCTCCAGAGGACAGGTTAAAAAGGCAGCATGGAGGCAGAAGCTTCTAACTCTTCTAACTACATAAAATGACACCTGATCATACTTTAAGGTGGATCTGTTCAATGGCCAGCACAGACCAGCAGTATACCTATTCCTAATATTGGCTGAATTCTATTTTTTATACAAGGCTCTAATTTAACTGACAGATGTGCAAAAACCACATATAGCAAGACAACTCCACAGTGACCACACATTTGCAGATGCTGAGCAGCACATGTCAGTCTGGCTAAGAATAGCATATGTTAATTCTCAAAACATTTCCTCATGTTGTGCCACTGATAAAGGAGGTGCTGAAGCTAGACAAGAAAAGTAGTGTCATGTCTGAAATCCTGTCATTCTCCAGTGCTTAGACCCTTCATGCAAAACTTTATCTGCCACGTGCAGAAGCCAACATGCAGGCTATTCCTATTCAGGACCAAGTATGGTAGAACCACAGGGTTTACTCAGCACAGCTGGGGTAGAAACATTAACATTGCTCTTAAGCTTTGTACTGTTTCAACTTTATGAATCAGAAACTGGCTGACATTTCCATAATGCAATCTGTGTAGGGCATCATTGTTTCATATTACACACAATCTTATAACCAGGTTCTACATTAAAAGGTGACTTCCCTCTCAGTCATCTCTTCTCCAAAGGAATGATCATTCTTTCAGTGATCTTTAGTTCCCCATGATGTTTTTATTGGGACCAGAAAAAGTACTATACCTCTTTCTGTTCACAGAGCTGTGTCCTTTCCACTCCTATCCAAACTGAGGGAGGTGGTATTTCATACAACCACAGAAAAGAGATTCTGAAGAGCTCTCTGGTCTCCCCCTTTCTCCAAGTCATACCTAAATCATTCCTGACATTTATTCTCCTGTCAGTTCTCTATGCAGTGAAATATTGCCGCCCGCACACGTGTGGTATATTGTTCCCATCCCTCAGACAAGCAGCTTGTCTGCATAGTCTTCCCTATCATCTACCCAGCCACACTGTATCACTCCCTCTGCAGACAGCCATAACAGACCCCACATGTTCTTCCTACAACTCTTGTTTTTCAGGTTGCTTTCTGCCTGTTGTATCTTTATCTTCGGACTGAAGAATATTACCGTCATCTTCCACACCCAGATGTATTCCATTCACCTCCTACAGGATCCACCCACATTCGTTATGACTTCCTCCAGAGTTCTCTATAAATACAAAGTAACACTAAGTAAAAAAAAAATTAATGGTACACTTTACATTTACTGCAATGTATAACTTGCAAGAAGAGACATGATAAGCACATTGTTTTAAATATAGAGCCTGATTTTCTTCTTGTCTGTGGGATACATTAATCCTGTAGAACAGCAGACAGCACTGTAGGAAATAATGTCCCAACATTGTAGCATCTATGTAGGCAAGCTCAGTGCAGGACCTTATAGGAGGAGGAAATGATTTTATTTTTAAACAAAACCAATTTCAATCATTCCCATATCTACATACTTACAACACTGAAGTGTGTGTGCCCAAGTGGTCTGTCCAACATTCAGGCACCAGGCTGTGTATATGCAGGTGGCATTTCTAGGACTCCTTGCAATAATGAGGAGGACAGTCCAGTCCTCCTCACATCTTCTGGGTTTCTCTCATGATGGTGACCATGTGCTCATTTTAGATATAACTTTTTGCACCTTTCAGGGGCTGATAGTTTCTCCATCCCAATCTCTACCTCTGTGAGTCATCAGGATTTACTCACTGCCCTTTGTCTGCCAGTCTTGGTGGGAAGCTGCATGGAGATGTGTGCTTGTTGACCATTAACACATGCCGTTCTTATAGACCTCCTCCTGCCATTCTCTCTGGTGTTTCCACACCCCGTCATTCGCAGTTTCAACCAGTCTTAACATTTCTGTAACAATTTTCTGTGACACCATCAACAAGAGAAAGCTACCAGGGTTCCAGGTTATACTACATATCTAGAATAAGGGAGTTCAAGAAAGTTATCGCTTGTCAGTTGGGATGCCTAAAATGTCTGTTGGACGTGAAAGGTGGGTTAAATGTCAGTCTAAAGACTGCATTACTAGGCACTCTTTTCTAAGAATTAAATATACCTATTGCACCACTGAGAACAGTTCCACTATGAGCAGCTGGAATTTGCAGAAATGCAAATTGAGCTTTTCACTTACTACTCTCAAGGTTAATTTATATTTCTCATAGCCTTTGTAAAATCTCATCAGCCACAATGTATTACTTTTCAATAAATCAACTGTTAGGAAACTTTCAGCAATAATCCATAATTACTTGTGTACTGAATAAGACAAAAATGTTCCTACAGAAACACTTTTAAGCAACTATTTGCACAAGAAGATCATACACATTGGTAAGTAAAAAGCTATTGATTGGAAATAGTTATACTTGCAGGTCTCAATGTGTGCTTACAACAATCTAACTAACAGGTAGAAATTGTGAGCAGAATAGGAAATGGTCTTCTGCCTTAACCATACAAAATCTAGACATAAATTTTAAAGGACAATGCATGACTCACTTTATATATTTCTTCCTTGCTCCAGATCCCTTACATTTCTCCACTCCAGAAGACACCCTTCAATTCCTGCTCTCAAAACTCATTTCTCTGAGTACCCAGCCACCTGACTCCCTTACACTTACCAGGGATGCCTTCCACTCTGTACTACCTATTTCCTTATCCCTAACTTTCTCTGCCAGTCTTAGCAATAGTCCTGCCATAAAATTGAAGCTTCTGTTACTGAGTATTACTCCTCACATAATACCCATCTCAAGACCTTGACTTTCTAAAAGAAAAGGCCACAGACATTGCCCTTCAGCAAGCCACCAAACTCATGTTATGCCTCCAGCACTCAAAAAAAAACAAAAAAAAAAAACAAAAAAACCCTCTACTACAGGGTAGCTAGAGCTCAAGCTTATTGCCAGTCCTGGGGAGGGACCAAACTACCACCTCTGGGTACAGTATCAACACAGCAACAGTATAAAAATAATTAAACAAATATCTGACTGACAATATACATACTTGTCTGCATGTCTTTTCAGGTGGATATGGTGTTAAAACATTATGTGGGTGATGTTCACTCACCCTTTTGTTTTAGGTTCTCTCTGCAATTTTAAGATCTACGTTCCATCTATGTAAATTATTCCTTTTTTTCCTTTACTTTGTTATTTCAATGTGTCCAGTATTCAAGATGATTGATTTATTGCAGCTTGTTTTGCCACCATGAGGGCAATTATTATGGTAGAAGTGCTTCTGACAAAGAAATATTAAAGTCTCTAAAAGTACAGCGCTGAATGCATTGATACAGCTCAGATTTCTGTGGTGCTGCTGCTGATAATAACAATAATAATAATAATAACAGGGAGGCGTGTGAGGTCCCCATGGGAGAAATGGCTTCTCAAGGCTCTCGGACAATCACGTGATTCAACTGCTTTTCAGCCCTTCCTGCCTTATCATCCCAAAACAATACCCCAGCAATTAGCTATGCTGGCAATTTTCTGGACGTAAGTGAAGGACCCTCAAGTAAACAAATGGACTCAGTCTAAAAATGTCAGTAGCCCTGTGCATGGCTAGAGGGATGTCCACATTCAGCCAAATTATCCCCTTCCATAAATGTGAAATTCATGTTGAGACTTGGTAACAGGAATGGTTCATAACATCATATTTTAGAAAACCATGGTCAGTGTGGGGCTGAGAGGTGACCTGTGCACAGATCCTGATTTCAGGCCTTTAAAAAAGGAATTTTAAAGAAACTTTATGAAAAAGAAAAGCCTAAAAAGCACACAGTGGGATCCCTAGCAACCTGCAGCCTGCTCAGCTTTCTACCAAAGAATACCACTATCCAAAGGAGGCTTTGTACTAAAATAATGTTTCATGTATAAACTGAAATGGCCCATGACAAATTAGCACCATTTGGTAAAAATGTCTCATGTGCAATGTAGAGACAATAATATATAATGAAAAAGATATCTAAAAAACATAATACTGAAGTCATCATGACTTTTTTTACTGTAAAGCGCTAAGGATTGCATGATTTTTAACACAGCAGCAGCATAATAATTAGACTACTTCCAAACACTGCATTTTATAACCGCATATATGTGTATGTATGTGTGTCTGTGTGTATATATATATATATATATATTTGTACACATACTTGCAGATGTATATGTGCTGCAGCTTTATTCAATTAAAGGCATTTTCCTCAAAAAGTTTTGTGTCAGCTGATCTCATATACTTAATGGGGGCAGATCTTATACTGGAGAAGTCATGCTTTCCAGATTACAGGCTGAGAACCTCTCCCATGAAAGTGGCTGTGATAAATTATTTAAACTGTGCCAGAACAGTAGCAGACGATAGCATGCTGCAATCCAGCTATGCAAAATCAGAAGCCTGGGCATATTGAGGGAGACTAGGAGAAGAAACATCCTTGCAATTCCCTTTTGAATAAATAATTTACATTATAGCTCAGTTAATCATGTGCAGCCCTGCAAAAGGAAACCATTCACAAGGTTTCACATTTTAAGCACCGTGCCACATGAAGTTTTCATCTATTTGCTTTGTTTGTGCTTCTTTTCTTCAGAAGTTTCATAATGGTGTGGTAGTGGAAATGAAGACTTTTTATTTCTGCATAAAATATGACTGCAGAGCAAGATTACATCTGCCAGAAATGACGTATGTTTGCCTCCGTGCAATCCACTGGCTGCTTCACAAAACAAAAGCCGTCCTGATAGTGTCACAAGTCCATACAGACGTGATAGAGTACTGCTTCTCACACAGGGCTCTGATTTATCTGACAGCTATTAAAAAGCCACGTGTAGCAAGACGATTTCCAGGTGACCACTCATCTGCAGATGCGGAGGAACCCATATCATTACAGCTCAGAACAACATAAATGAAATTTTTGAGGGTTGCTGTGCCACTCCTGCAGCTACTGTCAGGCTTAATCCCTCCCTTCATGCTCACAGCTCACCAGCCGAAATGGAGGTGAAAAGTCTGAAGGGAAGCTGATTACACTCTTTTAGGGAATAGGCGAAAATTTCATCTTTATATTCTAGGTAATTTGTATTAAAGGTATTGCGCAGTCTGAGTAGTTGTATTTTTTATAGGCACAAACAATAATGAATATTTGTATGGACCTGAAGACCAGCACTTTTTAAGAAAGCTTTTTTTTAACAGTGCATCCAGACTGTGCAGAGGATCCTATTTAAGCCGCTGAATATTTTAATAACATTGTACTTAAGGAGCAAAACATTATATAGCTGACATTAGAACATGGGCTGGCCTGAGACAGGGTTTCGGGGATAGAAAATTCCCTCCATATCATTCACTGAGGCAATAGAAATGACATCAGCAAAAGTCACCCTTTTCACTGTACACTTCTGGATGGCCTTTGTCAGATCACATGCTCAGAAAGACGAAACAATTTAACACTGGAAAGATCAGATGGAAAAAAAGTATGCATTAGGTCACTTACAGTGAAATGGCAGTAACCATAAGGAGGAAATTCCAGGAGCAGCACTTCACACACTTTGAACTGGACCTGGAAATGATTGCAGCATTTCGCTTCTCCTCCTGAACTCAGTGGGCAGAAAGGGTGCTCAGGACCTTGCAGGAGAGAACCCTTTCCTTCCTTTTCTTTCCATGCATCTCTGCCTTTCAGTTACAGTCTTTGTTGCCCATATGGCTTCTCCCTGCTACCTCCTTAATCCCAATATGTGCGACTGCTCTATTTAGACGTGTGCTCCAGCACATGCAATAGGCAGGCCCGCTTTCACTCTAGCTGTTACTGTTCTCCATCTATAAAGTGAGAACAGTAACATGCCCTTGACAGGGATGCTGTGAGAGGTACTTGTGGGCTGCAGTGACGCCAGTGGCTCACAGTCACTTTTGCCGAGGAAACTTTAGCCTGTCAGTTTGGAAGGCAAAGCCAGTTCATTCCCGTGGCGCCAGCTCAGTGAAGCAAAAACTAAAACTGTGTAGAGGAAATTACCAAATTAAGCAGAAAGCAGTGCCTGGAAAACAGAGCCTGCAAAGACATTGCTTTCAAACAGGCGCCACCTCCTTTGGGATTCACTGAACCTCCTCTGGAGAATCATAATTTCTTCTTTGTCTGCCCTTGTCTAAAAGTTTTGGCAAAGTCCATGAGGTGAATAACTTACCTGAGGCTGCATTTCAAAGCCATTTGGTGTGACTGTGATTCTGACCAGGTGCACACAGAAAAAAAAATCAAAAGGGAACTTTTTATGCAGACATTTGAGCCAACTTTATCAAATCTGTAAAAAATATCAATTTTCTGTGTATGTCATCTTTCCCTTCTGCCTGGTTCTTACTATCACCAAGCAGGCTTCATTTTTATAGAGTAGTGCAAAATGCAATAGGTATTATCAAGAAGAAAAAAAACAACAATTGAGGCACTCTATCAAAGCCTGTCATATTTTAACTGAGTCTCAACCGCAGCAAGCAACAAAATGTGCCAACGCCAGCAACTGAAGAAAGATGCATTTACAAGATAAAGTTCAGCCTTCTCCATGCTAAAGCACCCACTTGAACAGACGAAGGGTGTACATGATTATTGCTTGGAGCATGTGGCTGGTGAGAAGGTGTTACTACAGCCGCAATATTGGGCAGGAATTGAAAATGTCTGTCTCATTCGCAGTCCCTATGCGACAGGCCAGCTGTGATATGTCTTCTGACTCTGCCATTCTCTGCCAAGTCAATCCTCTCATTAGCTTCCTTAAACACCACCTGTCTACACTGAGGAATTACCCTGAAACAACAACAAAAAGTATTACACTGTGCTCTTATTAGGAGGGTAGCAGCAAGCATCTTGGAGCATGAAAAATCTAAGAGCAAGGTGTGCAGCCGGAGCTTTGCCACATATCTTGACCATGCCCCTGCCTTTAATGGCCTGATCATATAAAACTAATAGGCCATGTATTTTTCTGCTGGTTATTGGAGGGAATGATGGAAYGCATTATTGTAAAATATTATTCTGGTGAATTATTCCAAACAGCTAGTCCACAGTTTATACAGTCACAGGATTTAATCAGGGGAGGAAAGAAGGTTTTCAGATAACTGTGTTACACAGAACTGTCCACTTAAATGGGTGTATTCAAGGTTCTCTTTGATCCATTTTCTCCTTATTGGACACTACAGGCTACTTGGATCCCATTCAACAGCTTAGGAATGATCTTCTGTACTTACCTGACACAAACTGTCATTATTCAGTTGATATCCACAGAATTATGATAATTATACCCATGAGTCTGCCAATGCCTATACAGCTCATGTTCCTGCCTTCAGTGTAAAGCATCTCATCTATCTACAGAATCATCATCTTTTTTTTCCCCCATAGCCAAGCCACCAGTCCCAATACAGTGGTACTTTGGGTTTCTTTGTATCATTTCTCTCATACTGAGGCCTATTCTGTATTTGATGTATGACCTTTGACATGAAGTCAGTTCTGACTTTCTCTGGAAATCTAAGCAAAACCCTCCGATTCTCATTTTAACCAACATTGATCCACTGGGAGAGCAAAGTGGACAGCATGCTCCTCATATGCCTAGCTAGAGCATTGCATAGGGTAAGCCAAAATAAAATTACTTTCTTACATCAGAGAATGGCTTAGCAAGTACTCTGAATCACACAGCCATCAGACTGGGCAATGCACCCACCTACAACATTAGAAGACAATTACCATGCAAGGGAGGGAAATAGGATCAGACACCATAAAAGTTTAACCATATATGGAACTATTTCCATTACAGCAGATCACACAGCATCATACACTGCAATGCTTGTATACACAAAACCCTGTCTCAGTTAAATAGTCCTTCTGCTATGTATTTGCGTGCAGTGAGAACTCCAGTTAGGTTGTGACTGGAGTAAGAGAGAGAGTGTGAGGGAAGAAACAGCTGTTTTCATTCCATTCTGATGTATCAAGTGTAGTTTTTTCCTATTCTGTGTCAATAATTTATAGTAATTGTATGCAGTGACTTCAAGATCCATTTGCAGTTTGGATAGCCCCAGAACGCTTCCTTTCAGCTGCACAGCGAATCCTCCTCAGACTGCTCAGCCCTGACTTTCCAGTCCCTACACTGTGGGCTAAGGAAGAACCAGAGGGTCGTCAGGACATTGGCCACACGGAGACCCCGGAGGGATTTAGGCGAACCAAAGCAGAGGATAAGAATGAATTGTCCGAGGCTTTCATTTCCAGCCATTGCAAACCCAGCAGGCTCAAACAGCAGGAAAAGCTTCTTCATCTGCAGGTGGGGTTTGAGGCCAACCACTGCAGCACATGAGGCTTTTCTAAAAGGCTAAGCAATTTATTTTTCATGTCTGTGAAAGTACATGGGCCTCGGGAATAATTTCCATCTTCCTCTCCACTTCTGTTCAGCCCTGACACACATTAAAGTACATAATACATGGCTAATGCTATTGCCAAGCCAGCTCACACCTCTTCGCCTGCTTTTCCAGTTTCACATTACCCACCTCCCAAAATGTGCAGAAAAATATTCAAAATAATTCAAAAATAAGCAGCTGGAGGAATGAAGGGGATGGGTGTGCAAGGACTATTCATTACAGTCCCTCCTACAAAAAAACCTAGACAACAAAGAACATTAGCTGTTGAGCAATTACTTCAAAACTAAGGTGCAAAAGGACGTGAGAAAGTTGGGGCTTTCCTTAAACCTCTGCAGGTAGCAGCAGACACTGTTAGCACCTTAATCATAGCCTCTAGTACACCAGCTACAAATGACTTCATTTTGTCACAAGGGCACAGTCCATAGCAAGGTGCTGTCTTACCAGCACACTGTAAAATACTGTAGAATAGGTGCTCTGGTTCAGGAGACATTTTTGCTTCCTAGCTCCTAGAGGACAGTGATTTACTGCTGGAGTGTATTTGTGCTAAATTATCACATGCACAGTGGCCAGAAAGTGGTGCAAAAGCAGTGTGATTCTACCCATTCCTCTTCCCTTGCCCATTTGCTCCCAAAAGACAGGACTAAGCAAAATGTTTTCCCATTTATCCCAGCCCATGCAGATCCAGTTTTCTAAATAACACTCTGTGAAGCCAGCGAGACAGCTAGCCCATAGGCACAAAACCCAGATCTCTTCAATGTCTTAGCTGTCTAATGCTGTTCTGAAAGAGGAACCTTGCACCTCAGGTATGATGTGGATGAAGTATTATCATCATTCTTCCTGAAAGTGAATCAATTTATCAGAATGCTGTTGGCTGTTATTCCAGAAATTCCAGATATGAAGCGAAAAATAGCATAGTACTACATATTTTGCAGCAATAAATTAATGTAATTACTGATTTAATACTACCTATAAAATGTTCTTCCTGAGGAGAAAACATGTATTTTTCCACTGTTGTGATATTCTTGGCAGTTGATAGAAATGCAGAGTTAAACAACAGAACCTCCTTTAATTTCACAGTCTGTGATTCTTTCATAAAACTTTTAAAGATCAATTATGTCCCATCAATGCAGAAACCAGGCTGAACTAAGTGATTTATGCATAAATAACCTTATACAGTGAACTACAGTAGAATGAGAAACTCACCTGTTAAATGTATATTCAAAGAATTGTTATTTTTGGCACTATATTAAATTTCACCATTACATTAATCCTTCTGATTCTTCATATTTTCTGTTGCGGAGGCATCCTGTTGTACACTGCACTACACATAGCTGTGTGCAGCTTCTGGAAAATACGTACAGCTGCATAAAATAGAAGTCGTAATCACAGAGCAGTTGTTTACTGATGGGCCTGTGCAATAYCCCAAACACAAGGTGAAATAACTGAATTAACACTTTTCAAAGCCACTCCATTTTTTAGATTTACTTCACAGTCAGTTTGAGCACGAGGAAAGATGAATTTGCTTTCCTTTCTGCTGGAAAACAGAGGAAGCGTTTGCATTCCAGCAGAAACAGTATGCRTGGCTGAGTTTAACTTTTGAAGAAACAACGCTGCAAGAGCGTGTTAGGCCTTTCAAATTAAACCGAGGCCTTGCCTAAAAAAATGAAGGCATCGTCTGGAGTGGAGGTATCATGAGCACCTAGTATCCTGCTACCAACACTTGGACAAGCTTTTGAAAATCAGTTCTCAAACTAACTCGGAGAAGCTGGAAATGCCAAGCAGCCAACGTGCAGCAGTGGCGCTTGCATGCTCTGGCAAGAACTGAAGGGAATTGTATCTATCATCTGCCTTATTTTGAGCTCTGCAGTCCACAGTAACCGATAATTTTACCATGGCATAGCTGTCAGCACAGCGGCGGTGCCGCCAGCTGGTGGGGAGCCCTCTCGGATCCCGCACTTCCTCCTGCCACAGAGATTTCGCCCCGCAGGTGTGAGGCCAGGAGAAGAGCTGAGGTCAGGATCCCTGCCTGCGGTGCCACCGCAAAGCCTAGTTCCAACATAACAAAAGCTACAGTCTGGTCAAGCAGCAACAAACTCTCAGAGAAAGGTGTAGGCGTATACCTTCGTGAGTCTGAGGAAGGGTTTACAGAGCCAGTATCTAACCAGACTTCCACAGAAGATGTTTTTGAAATATTTTTGAAGCAGTTTATAGAATAGACCTGCATACTAGTGAAAGTGCAGACTCATAAATAGTTTCATTTCACATTTTTAACATGAGAATTATTTTCATGGTGGCTCTTTAATTAGGCAGAAAAGCTAAGTATTTTGATTTTGTTATTGAAGAGTTTCATAAGGCCAAACTCAAAACAGTACCCAATCCAAATTTGAAAGTAACAAAATAAATCCTATGACAGAGAAGAAAAAACAGGCAATATCTACTCAGCCAACATGCTACAGAGCACAGCATATACATTCCTAAATCAGTGTCATATTCCTAAGCCTGCTATTATCCAATGAAGTAAATGAGTTGAAGAGCATCTTTAAAATCTCCCTGTAAAATATACTACCAGAGCACATTGCAGCAATATTAAGCTTATTGTACATCTAAACCTATTTTCTACAACGAGGAGCAGTTACAATATAATCCAGCAAAACCTTCCTAAAAAAACAGGAAGAGTGGATTTTTCTGCCAGTGTTAGGATGACTATGGGAGGGAACATTGCAGAGCCTAGAAAAGATATTTGCCTTTGAGCCTGATTTATTATTATTTGTGTAATGGCAGTGCAGCTGGGGCCTCTAAGCACTACAGGAACATATAAAAAGCCCCTCAAGGCTGCTCTGTGTTGTACAGATGGATGGATTGCTCTGCCTTTGGTCCAGATCAGCGCTCCTTCTCTTTCATAATGGTGCTGTTAGTGGGAAGACCAGCTCTTAGAGCATGACTATTGCAGTGCATTGCAAGAAGTTATGATCAAAAAACAAAAAACAACCATAAAGGAGTCCTGTATCCAACAGTCACCAGCTCTTAGGAGGAGAATGAAGGACTCAAGACTTGTTCCTTATAAGACCTATATTTGCTGGAAAACATGGTATTTTATCAGAGACACTTCTTCTGCTATGTCCTTACATGCTCTGAGCACACAGTACTTACAGAATTTCATACGGTATTTTGTTGATCCCATACTTAAGTTTAGCTAATGGATGGTACCAGTTATTCAACCCTTTGGTAGAGGAGAGATTTTAAATCATGTTTAAATGCAGATGTGACTCACAAGACCATACAGTTTGCAGACCTTATGCAACTGCTTGCTGTTCAAACAAAGAAAAGATTTTGCAAAACAAATCAGAATGGTTCTGACTCCACACTGCTCTGCATCCAGTAATCTTTTACATCCATACAAAATAAGTGCAAAACACTGCCAAATGAAAGCAGCATTTCTCCTCTGTTTTCCTTTGATGCGAGTGAGGGACAGATCACTTAAGAACACACATAACTTTCCACATGCAAGCAGTGTAATGCTACTTTTAAAGAAGCATACTGGAGGTAGAAGGAAGTTTCTGCAGTGTTGCCTTGACGTGACTTCTTCCCACATCCCTCTCACGAAGATGTGATGCTGCCTCTGAGCCTTCTTCTGTTGTGGTTTCCCCCTTCTCCTCGGCAGCAGGGGAGCTGAGCTGCCAGGACTACCCTCCATTGCCAGCTGTCCTTGGACAAGACACAAATAAAGGCGCATCTGAGGCAAAGATGCCAGGCAGGGGTATGTACCCTCTTTCTTCCTGGAAGGGCTGGCCAGTAACTGCTTATGGCAAAGAAAGGGTGAGAGACCTGGAGTCTCCAGGGTCAGTGATGTAACAGGCAGGTTCTTTGTCCCCATCCCTCTGCTGCAGATTCTTCCCGAGCTCGCTGTTCCTCCCAGAACTGAGTGCTGCTGCAGCTTCGCTTGCCTTTGTAGCTCAGAACACCACTGGCATCTCCCGTGGATTAGAGAGAACTGTAGAAACCCTGATTTGAAAGGACCTCTGGGCCTGCTGCCTGGCTGCTTCAGGCAGAAAAGATTTGAATTCTGTTGAATTGCAGTCTACTGTGGCTGAAGGAAGCAGCAAGGGAATGCCAGACTCATTGGCTGATAGCACAGTTGCTGAAGCATCCTTTTACTGATTTTAAACATCAGCTCTCCCTCCTACAGCAGTAATGTTGCACAAAGAGCACATGCAACAACTTAGCTTTCAAACTAGCAAGAAAATGCTCAAAACAACTTATTGTAATGCCTGCACTCCTAAACTCTGGTGGGTTTAGACTAAATGCAAGGATATATATACTCAGGCATTATACAATTATATTATGYATATGTACAAAAATGTGATTGTGCCTTATATAACATACATATAGACAGTAAATATGTGGACATACATTAAACATTAAATATCATAATACATATACCTCTAAAACCCTACATAACCATTCCATATCAACATTATATATTATAGGACAGAAATTGTTATTGTAGTATTTATATATGCAACATCTGTAGCATGCCATTTTATAATTAAATGTCCATGCTTTATAAAATTATATGGGTATGTGCATAAATGTGAGTCTGTATGCATATATCTATGATATCGCATGTAGAGATATATTGTACAGATAAGCTCACACACAGTATACATAYATATATATGTATAATATATATATCTATAATACAGATGCATAAGAATGTGAGAAGAGAATAAATAGTGCTTTTTTCCAGGGAAATTACAGCTAAGATGTAAGCACATCTCTCCTCTGCCCACGTGGAGAACGTTTAAGATAGTGGGAAATAATCAGAGGATGGTATGATCTCACACTTGGGGGAGACAGCAGTATGCAGAGATAAGAAAAGGCAGGGCTATAGTTTTACCTCAGGCTCTCAGCGACTGTTGAGCTCGGATATGGTGAGCCAGGAGACATTCCCCCTTGTAAAAACACAGTACTGCCCATCAGCTGATGACTTGCATCTTGCTTCCCAGCAAAATCTTCCACCAAATTGAAGAACTGGCAGCATTTTGGAGGTAACATGCTTTAAAAGCAGCGGTAAAGGAATGGCATCAGATCTATCTTCTGTTCTCCCCCTTTGACCACCATATACACACAGACAGACATACACACAGGCAGATTATATTCCTTTGCATTTATGAAGCTATTTCTCTAATGCATGTGTATATGGATGCCCAACACAGAGTGGATCTATGGGAGTTTAGGGCCACTGGTTAAAAGCATGTAAAAACATATACATTTCTATATGTGCACAGATTATCTAGGACTCTGACTGCTATTCACAAGCAAAACCAATGCAAGGTAATGGAGAAAACTGCTTGAGCAAAGCTGTTTCTTTTATCTATTTTATTTATTTATAACATTTACAGAGAGTTTTGCAAAGCTAATTCTCAATTGTTACTTGCCATTTTGCAAGCATGTTCAACATCTGCTGTGTCAGGTAAATGTGCAGCTATTTATTCTTCTGTAGAGACAGTACTGATTACATAAAGGAGCAGGTGTATTTCTTGTGTAATGCAGCTGAAATGGAAATATTTTGTCCCAGGGGAAACCAGCCATGATATATGAAATGTACTGAGGATATAGGAAGCAGTGCTTACTCRTAAAGTCTTTACCAATCTCCCTACAAAGTGTGAAACCTCTGTACATCAGGAGCATCACCACCGGTTACTTGTACCAGCTGCAGTGAAATTAATTGCATTGAGTGCTGTGCACTCTGTTCTTCGAGTGGGAAAGCCAAACAGCAATTTTCCTCCTCAGCAAGACGCAGTAACAAAGCCCTTCCTCCCTCTCTCACAGACACACACTTTGCATACAGTAGCCCCCTACCTGCTGCTATCTCTCCTTGGAAGCTTAGATTTCTCGACTCACCAAGCAAGTGCAACTGGCCAGAAGGCTGTTGTGCAGCTCCCTTGCCATAATAGTTATGAACCATGTTAAAAGCCTGTTCCTTTCCGTCCTGTACCAATATTGTCACTTTCTTTAGGTGCTCTTCTCCCCTAACCCCAGATTACAGCCCACACCGATCTCTCTGTCCTCCCCAATGTTGCTACTCTGAACAAAGTTCTCCTCTCCCCATCGGTTTGCCATTCTCCTGATCATGTCACAGCCTCCTCCTGCACTTTTCTCCATTTTAGGTTATCACCTTAGCTTATCTTTTCTTTTAGGCAGCCAAAAGAGCACCTCCAAGCCATAACACACCTACTCCGCTTTTCTTAGGACAAAGTTACCTCAAAGTATTTATCACATAATTTAGTAGCTCAGTCCTTAATGGGCTCTACTCTGACTGCAGGCAGATATAGTCAATATATGTTAATTAACAGGCAGTCCAACATATGAAGTATTGGCCTGGTAGTTATCCACTGAAAATTTTCATCATATTGAATCATTTTTGAGCCTGTCTAAATTGCTTCACATCAGCCTAGCAGGGTTGATTCATAGGTAGTGACTTGTACAACACCAAGAGTGTGAACTTCACTAATAAAAAAGCCCTCCCTGTGAGCAGTATGCAAATAGTATTTGTTTAGTGCTTTATAGTTGGCAACTCATAATGTTGCATGTGCCCCACTCATTAGAGCAAAGGCGTCACGCTGAATACACGCTGCCCCCCCTCTACCCTGTTGTTTCATTCCTCAATATAATTCACACCTGAGAAAAAGTGCAAGGTAAATGTAGTTCACTGAGTTACATAACACAGAGGAACAAGGCTCTTGCAGAGAATATATACAGTGTCACACTGCAGCATCCTCACTTTAAAAAGCCCATGTGATTTCCAAATGTTGTGCCCTTCTTTGTATACTCTGCTCATAATCTGGAAATTCATAAAAGGATTTTAGTTTAGAATTACACTTAGAGGACAATGAAATATTGTCCTGCTGTCACAGTTCAGTTTTATGTGCTTCTAACTTAATAAATTGCAAGAGGACATGGGCTTTTGCTTGGTGGAGAACTACCTCTGTGGAGTTTTAACAACTGTTTGATCTGAGGCTTCACAGTGTGATGTACAGGTTGACTGAAAGACACAATGATGCCACCAATGTTTGAATGTTGTTTCATTGCTACAAAATTGCATTAGCTCCCTTTGTCTCCTGTATTATTTAATTCAGTCTTTCTTGAGCTTCTTCCCTGACATTTCTAATCATACAGGAGATTTCTGTAAAGGTGGGAGGAATGGTTGTCAGGACCAGATTGTCCCCAACTTTTTGCAAATGCAGTGGTCTACCACGGTATTTCTCTTTTTTGTGGTGGTGCTTTCCTAGAGTTTTCCTCCATAGCTCTGTACAAGTACATTCAGAGATGAGGATTCAGAAAAAAATAAATATATGAGCACAGACCTTGCAGGAGGTGAGTTGTCATTATTCTCTTTAATGGCATTGATTTCCTTTTCATTTTCACTGCTCAAGAGAAGGGAAGAACTGTAAATAAGAATAATGCTACTGACATACTGTAATGAACAGCACAATACACCATGTATGAAAAACACAGGAAAGTAGTTTTACAAAACTACCATTTCCAGGGTCATAGGTGATGTATTTATGGAGTTTTATTTTTTGCGTGTTCACTGTGTAATGGAATAATTGAAATGCAGAATGAGAAGGTGCTCAGGGGGTCACCCAGGCCAGCTCTCCGGTGAGACATTTCACTTCCTTCTCTGAGGACAACATGAGGGAACTGGACATGCCACAACACCTCCCCTGTTGTCTAACGGCCAAATGTGCGGAAAGCCCAGTTTGTTCAGGAGCACTGGATGTACCTCAGCTGTTCAGTACATGCCTCCTGCTGGCACAACAGTGCTGGAGCTGCATGTAAGGGTGAGCTAAGGAAGACCTTGGCCCAGAGCAGACCCCTGCCACACCAGAACAAGTCATCCTAGCACCCTCCTGAATTGGCTTTTGGGCAAGACAAATACAGACACCAGGCTGAGTACCTCTCATCTACTCTACCCCTCCTTGTAAACAATCTCCTATCTCCAGCCCACCACATATCCAACTTGCTTGTAGAAACCTAAATCAAGCCATTCTACAACTTTGTATGTTGCTTTAACCCTGGGGAGAAAGTTTATTCTACTGTCTTTCGATGCAAATTGTACTAATTTATTCTGGTCTCTCTCCAGAAAGTAAACCACAGCATAAACTACCACTTACAGAGAAATCCTGTTTTTTGCTCCTGTCATACTCCCAGCTAAAGCCTGACACTAAGCATTTTGAGACTGCAGTTTTCCAGTGGGACCGTCATGAATGCAATCCAGCAAGAAGGCAAGAATAGAAAACTTTTTTGTAATGAGAAAGTCATTTCTTAACAAGAATGAGGCTTGGAAACACTTCTTTTTAGGATGGTGCTGAGAGACTCAAAGTAACTTGTAAAGTTGCAATACCACATGAGAGTGTCTGAGACAGCTTGAGAAGATGACCTGGAAAACTTGTTCTGGTGACCATCTGCAACAAGAGAAAGTAAGTCTCTTTGAACAGAAAAATTTCCTGACATAATTATCTGGAGTTCATAAGTGAGTCAGACCCAAAAGAGATGAAGCTATTTGTACTTATTCAACCAAATCTCAATGAAAAAGTCCTCTAGGAAAAAAGCTTTAATGTTACTGGATAAAGGGTGGGGGGAAGGTGTTAACCAGCAGATAAAGATAACTAATAGTGGAACAGAAACAAAAAAAAGTGGTCATTGCAACAGAAGTCCATTCATTTGGACTAAGAATATTGTGATCTGATATTGTTAATCCATTCAGGATTTCAGCAAACTACCAGTCTTAGTGATTTTGCCCCTCTCATATCTAGGAATTGCATGCTCATATTTTACTTGATCCTGGTCACAGTTCTTTAGACCTTGTTATAGAGCAGACTTTACTGAAACAGATTATTGTACAGCAAGGTCTCTGCTATCTCCCTTGCAGTATTTGTCTGTCCAGAGACTCGTGCAGGAAACCAATCAGAGCATCAACTTCTTTCCATCCATACAGAAGCATGAAAGGTTATGAGTTTTATTGCTCAAGATCGCTTTGTAGCCCAGTATTTTATATGAGGCCATTTGAAAGAGAACTAAACCTCAAACAACACCATAAACCTCTGCGAAGAATATGTATTCTTCAGCAACTTAAACTTAGTTAGCAAGACTGAATTTACAATCAACTTTAGTACATACAGCCAACAAAAGGAAGATGTTAAATATCAGCTGACACCATGCTGAGAAAAACATGAAAAGAAAAATATGTATACATGAAATGTAAAAGTACTTGGAAGCAGTGAATCTGAGCATCAGAGTCCAGACAGAGAACTTACACGATACCTAGATCTAGATGTCCTTATGGGGTCAAATCTTTTATACTAGTGGCATAGTAGAAAGGTTTTAATATTTGTTCTCACAACAGTCTTATAATGCTGGCTTCCTGAATATTTCTTTGCCTATCAAGCATTGACAGGCAGAGTAGGAATAAAGATCAATGTATTTTTAACTTGCTTACATGGTACATTTGTTACAGATTATGCTGTTCCAAAGACAGAGAACAAGCCTCAGAGCATCATTGTGTGAAGCAGGCCTTCAGCCATAAGATGAGTTCAGGCTATAGGAAAAGATTCACAGGAAGATGTACTTAGATGAAGAATCATTGTTTGTCATGCATTAAACAACAGATAGAAGGAAAGCCAGAAGAAGAAACAGCAATGATTTAACTGTACACCAACAAATGTAAGCCAGATATACCTGAGGATCTTCTAAGGAGAACCCAAATGCTAATATACCAGGCAGTCCCTGACTGTTCAATATCAGTTGTCCTCAGCTAGCACCTATCAGTGAGACTACAGCTTGCTGGCCAGGTTTCTGAAGAATAAATTCTATAAGTAGGGATTTTTTTTTTTTTTTAATCAGTTACTAAAGGAAAAAAAGGTCAGAAAAGAGGAAAGCAGCAGCCAAGCAGCAGGAAAAGTGTTAAGGCCAGAAGGCCAATGGAGAAGTTCCTGGAAGCTGCAAGGGTAGCCACCTGGTGTCCTGGGCCGTGCTGAATGTGCAGAACATTAACAAAAAGAGCTACAACCTGGGAAATCACAAGGGAGCCTCTTGTTGCAGGGAAATATCTGGAGAGGAGGAACATGAGGGGAGGCTGCAGCACTGCTGTGACATTACAGGAAAACTGCCGCAGCGTGCAGCATTGATGACTCTGTATAAACACACTGGCTTACAGCAGTGACAGAAGAACCAGCAATTTCCCAGTTTTCATCAAGTTTCCCTTTGTCATTTTTAAAGCATACATTGTTCATTTCCTGCACTAAATGAAAGCAGAGCACCTTCAGCCACAATGTGAATCCACACTATGGTAGGCCTTACAGTAGTAAAGGTCTCAGCACCACCAAGGGGCTTGCCATTTCATAGGGAGCCCTCCAGAACAAGATAGCCATCCTTCAAAAACCTGATCATCAGCCAGAAGCCTGAGATGAGGCAAATATTACTTGAAGCCGTAGCAACAACATAAGGGGCTGAGAAAGAATACCTGGGCCTGGAGCAGCAGCACCATGCTGCTTCATTACAAAAAGCCTGAGGAGAGCCAAGGAGCTGTGAGATGGTCATGGAGAAAGCAGGCTTTACTCTTGCTGCTGAAATCAACTTTTCCAGGGCGAATCTGTAATAGCAACATGATTTGACTATTAAAGAGGAAAATATCATGCTGGTCCTGTTACATCCACTTGAAACACTGTGTTAAACGCTGTCTGTCTGCTTCACCAAGCGAAATGGGCTCTGCAGAACTTCTAGGTCTCGTGGGAGCAAGCCAGCATGGTGAGATACAAAGCAAATACCATGCAACCTTTCCCAGTCAGTGCCATTCAGACTGACATACATCACTGAACCCCTCTCCCAAACCATTTGCATTTATGGTATGAGTACTTAGCATTTGTAGTTCCTATCTTTATTGCATGACCTTTATTGCATGATTGTTAATGCTTTTCTTGGAGAATTTCTGGATATCAGTACTGCCATCCTGCAGATGAGGAAAATGAGACCTTGAACRGTAATGCAATGTAATTTAGAAGCAGAATACAGACTAAAGCCCTGCTTTCTCTCACGCTGGATTTTTTACAGCACAATATTTGCAGGTAGCTTCAGCAATATAAAATGTAACTGACATAAAAATGAAACCAAATGCTGCTAGCTTGTGCATGCCAACCAAAAACAAACTGTAGCTCTCTTCACGTATGATCAGAGGCTTCACACAGCTTCTAAGCAAGAAGAGTACATTAGCACCACCTCCTGGCAGCTGTCTAATCCCACAGATTTATGGAATGAAGTACAGCAAGAAATAGAAACTCTGGTCACCATGTGGGAAAAACAGCAAAATCATGCTGTCTGTACACTAAGTGGTAACATTTCCAATTCCTGTAGTACCCTATCAGGCCTAGGGTACCGGGATATGTCCCTTCTATTTGGGAGTGATGGTCTGAAGGATGGGTGGTGCCTTAAATGAATGCAGGGCACCATGGTAGGGAGAAGGATGAGACATGAACACACCAAGACACACTCTTGACACACGAGGAATAGGCTGAAGTAAGCCCAAAAGCTCTCCCCAAGTCACATGTTGTCATCTGAAAAATCAAGACCCTCTACCTTTAAGGTAATGGCTGAGAGAGGTTTTGAAATGTGTCTAAACAGTCTCTGCATTAAGAACACCCAAATACCTTTATGCTACTACTTAAAAAAGCCAGAAAAGCAAAGTCAACGTTTGTCTGGAGCAAAGAGAAAATGTAAATCAAAGATGAGTGCTGGCAGTTTCCTTCAGAAGTTTCAGAAGTGCAAGTACCTGCACCTGAGCATGCCAGCCTTGCAACAGGCAGCAAGCCTGTTATCAGCACTGCTAAAAGAACAGGACAGCTTCCCAGCTATGTCTTTGCATAGTTGGTAATGCAAAATGATGAAGTAGAAGGCGAATAGCAGAGCATAAAATGCTCCCTGACGCTTGGAACTTGTGTGGCACAAAAGTGAAGAAATTCTTGCAATGGAAATATTTTATACTTACGTCATTTTTTCAAGCTGTGAGGTTACTCAAACAGAACTGCTGGTAACCAGGAGCACAGCCCACTGGCAAACTGAAATCTGTTTATGTTTATGAGAAAGACTGGACAGGTAAAATTCAACTTTTCCTTTTTAAATAAAATTAAGAAAAAATAATTTTGGAGAAATCCTGATTTCAATGTCTCAGAAGGAGGCTGAAAACTTCAGCATTTCATGAAAGCTGACTAACGAATTCTCAGGATCTGCAAAGACAGCTTCTATTTTGAAGGTCAGAAAACTCATTTTCTCACCCCCAAAGTTCAGTGAAAAGATTCTAGCATATAAAGTTCTCTTTGCTTTCTTGTGGCCAAATACAACTTCTATTATACATCAATAGGAGAGCTATTTGCAAGTATGAGCAAGGATTAGCACCTTTCTTTCCCTGACAAAGACACAAGGCATTTTTTTTATAATGATTTAATTCATTAGCCATTTTAAAAAGTTATTTAAGGATAACTCTTCTAAATTGCTCATTCGCTAAAAAAAAGTGTCCTGAGTGAATTTGGCTTTTGTGGGGAATACAGAGTGATACTCCAAGCACAATTCCCTCTTCAATCATTTGAAGAGTTACGCAGGCAAATTTCTCTTCAGTGCTTTATCTGATTAGAAAAGACTTTAAGTCCATTAAACCTGGAGAGAGAAAAGTTCCTCCTTGTTTCAAAACTGAATCTCACCAGATTCTGTTCCAAAAACTAACCTGATCAGGGGAGAAAAGAGAGTCTCTGCAACCTGAGCCTGAAATGTCTAAATCTGCTTGGAATTCAGAGGGAATATTAATAGCGAGATGTGCTGTAAGTTAATTTCTTACCTACCACTTTCCAAGCATATTAAATATGAGGTATATTATCTATCCCAAAAAATAAACTGAAAGAATCTGTTTTACTGGTCAGAAAGAACCACAGGGTGAGGCTATACAGCACACACATGAAAAAAGCCAGATAAGTWTGTTAACCCCTGCTTAAGCACAATATTTTCTCCTTCCGTAAAAGCTTAATATCTCAAAGTAATATCACAGAGATTTTCTGTCTGGACTTCCAGTGCCTATTTCTAGCCCCAGACTTTCCCAAGATGTTGATACTGAACCTTAAAATTAATCAGAGTTGTTTGTAACTCCGAGAGGGATATGTTGCGTTGGTAGCAATTAAGATCGTAGGGTAACTATTTTCTTTACCATTCATACTCGATTTCTTATCCTATTCTCCATTGCGTTCAGATGCTGTGAATCTAGTTTTGCGTCAGTCTGTGCAGCAAGTTCTTGTGCAAGAGCAAAGGCTTACAGGACATAGTTGAGACAACCTGCTTCACTAAAATGCCCAAAGAAAGCAACCATCTTAAACCACCACATACCACATCATACCAGATGCATTCCTTTCATGTGTATATTTATAATACTGCATTATCATACATTTGAATAGTGGGGCAGTAAATATTCATGTTCCTAAGCTAGAGAGCAGTTTTTCAAGCCTGTTAGAAAAAGCAGGAAGCAAGATGGTGTTATTTATCTACCCTATAAAGAAGAATAATTATCATTATTAAAAAGCTTTGGTAGCTGGAAGTGAATTCAGGGGAGACAATGAGGAGCAAAAGCTCAGTCCCCAGCAGCCACATGAACAAACCCTGCCCTTACACCACTTCATTAAAATATAAATAAACAACTTCTTAGTGACAAAGGACAGATATAAGCATAACAGTCATTTTCTCTTAAAAAAGAGTCTAAAGATCAGTTGAGAAGAAGTTTGGCATACTAAAACATGTTCACATTTTGCAACCGAATGGAATAATTCAAGTTAGAAACTTTTAATTAAAAGTGCCTTACAAATTGCATTCATTATGTATGTTTGCAGTGATGTATTTCTTTGCTCTCTGGAGCAATCTGTTTTCCTTGGTTTCTTTTTCTTCCACTTAATAAATTATCCTCATTTACCCAAAATGTTAATGCCAAACTCTTTATTAATAGGGTAAATATGGACTTCAGTAACAACAAATTATGTGGTGTCACTATTAAATGATCTGCCCCTTCCCGACTGAAGTTCACCGTTCGACAACAAGCCTGCCAGTGGTTTGGCAGCTGCTTTTTGCAGCACAGGGCTAGAGACATTTAAAGCAAGGCTTTCAGGAATTATCACTTTGGGGTGGCCTAGCACAGCATGGGATCTCCTGTGCCTGATTTCCAGGGCTGCGAGCACTTCCCCTCCCTGCCACTGCCCTTCCTCCCACAACCTGGCATTGGGCATTAGGAGGGCTGGGAAAGCCAATGCTGGTGGACCCACTCTATTTCCTAGCCAGTTTGAACAGTTTGGGACTTCAGCGAGTTTAAGACAGGAGACCCCCGGATGGGCTGCATATTTTCTCACAGATTTTGGCTGCTGTGGTCGATGGCCCATCCTCGCAGTGACTGCGCCGGACAGAGACAGAGCGATGGATGGGGGCAAAGGCTGCCTCCGTGTCAGTGCTAGCGAGCTGCAAGGCTCACACAAAACCGGCAGGGTATCCTGCTTTTCTCACAGAAACTTAGTGAATATTCTTTTGCTGTAAAGTGTGCCATGGCCCTAGTAATAATTCCAGTCCAGCTGCTCAAGCAGACAGTCTCCAGCCACTCTGAGCAAGGTACCTAAGTCTGTATGTGGGCACCGAAACACAAATGGCTTCATTTACACGGTGCTGTGCATGGTGACTCCTAAAGTCAAAGGACATTAGAAGAGGGGTGCACTCGTCTCTGATTAGAGAAACACAGAACCCTCCTGGATAAGTCTATGTGAACTACCATATTTCTAAACAGACTTTTTTCCTGAGACTGCTATATTAAAGAGAATAAGTTTAAATTTTCCAGCTATCATCTCATAAGCTCAGCCTTGCGTTTCAATATGCCACTGATGCTTTCACGATTTTAAGGTTCACTCTCTGACACAGCACAGAAACCTTCCTCAAAGCAGCAGCTCAGACTTCTAAAGACCGGCTCAGGCTTTCGTATTTCCTCACTTTATTGACAGGACTTATTGACAGGACTGATCTCAAGCCAGCTGGCAGCAATTTCCATGCATTTCCCCCTCACCATCATTAGCCCTTATGCACCACTTTGAAAACGTAACAAGAAGTATTAGTGATAACAGTGCCGCCTGTAACGTGCTTAAGAACAAGTGAGTTCTCCTATGTAATACATAATCCAGTCATTTTATTAATAAACTATGGCACCTGTTTTGAAGCAGACATTTAAATTCATAAAGGTTGGGCTTGTTCCTTTTTGGGGGGACATAGCAGGGCAGAACTTGCAAATAATCACAACTTAGGCATGCTGGGCAGCCACTCACTGAAGTTTGGGAACTAGTCCTCTGAGGTTTCCCTCTTCATGGAGAGTCGCTGGTTTTCTCACAATGACTGCAAATAGCCTGCCTGCAGATGTTGCATTTTTACACAGCAAGTGAGTATGATACTTTCCAAACTTGCAGCTTCCCTTGCCACTGCACCTCTAAGCTGCCAGTTGTGTGTCACAAAACACATGAACAAAAATTAAGGACGCCACCTTTGGTATTTTTAAAGGCTCCCAGTTCTGGCACCCAGGCAGGAGGGAGAAGACTGTTAACCTTAGTCAAAAACAGGGGAGAAAGAGGAAAGAATGAAAAGACCAGAGTAGGACAGGAAATGGCTATAAAGATGGAAGGAGAAAGAGAGGAGAGATTCTGCTTTGGATCAGAAGCCAGTGGAAAAGGAAACCGGATAAAGAGCCTGGAATAGAGAGGATGGGAATGTTTGACTACTTGTGCAAGGAATATGAGAAAAGAGAATAAAGGCAAGGGTAGGAAGATAAAGAAATTGAGACTGGACAAAGAATCCAGAAGAAGCTGATAAGACCAAAAGTAGATGAGAAAGGAGGCTGATTTCAGACAACTGAGGAAGAGACCATAATAGACATAGTCAAGAAAGGTCTCTAACCACCAGAGGAACTTCCCTTTCAAACTGCAGAGCATAACTCCAAATTCCTATATCCCTCTGTTCCCCTGATATTAGCCATGATCTGCAAAGTGCCTTGGAAAGGACACTTTTCATTCTCCTTTACCGCTGATAAACACAGGCAATGACAATCTGATACTGCTATCAGTTATTTTACTGCTGAAGTGACAAAGATCTGTGAGATAGGAGGCTCCGATTCTGCTGATGGACTATGTCTCATGAGAAAACTCCTGGAGTTTTTTTCAGTTTGACTTCTAAAAACCCAGGAATACATAGAGACATCTCTTCTGAAGATTCAGTAAGATTCCAAAGTCAAGGACTCAGCAGCTGAAATATGGTAGAACTAAGGGTTTACAGACAGCATCACTTTGTACAAATTCATTATCTACAGTCAATACCTACAGGATTGTATGACATCATGTTCTCAATAGTTCCTCCCGCATTGTTTAGTGAATAAAATAAACAGTTTTCAACTAAATGAACTCACTTTGTTTTCTTCGTTCAGTGTGAAGCCCCAGGCCTCATATACTGCAATACTATTTAGGCCATTTCCTGAACACAGAATTCATTTCCTTGTGAGGCTCTTCTAAATATTGCCTGCCTTTTTCACAATACCCATTTGAAATAAGTGGGCATTATCCACATTTTCTAAATGAGGATCTGAGACACAGAAAGGTCAGTCAAGACTGTGCAGCAACTTTGACTGCTCAGCATGAAACTCCAAGGGGGCATTCAGCTTACCCAAACTTGGATGCCTTCAGTGTAGGCATCTACTGCTGAGCTGGCCATCTATGTTCTCTTTAAAGCAATGAAGAGGAAATAAGTAGTTTTAGGAAGGCATTCCTGAGACCCAGTTGAAATATCTACTTCAGGATGAGATAAATCATGTCCTACAACTGCCTGCTTCTCATCATCAAAAGAAGCCAAGGTGTGGACACCAATAGCTACTTAGGTAAATCCCACGTTTACAGCCTGATTTTTTTCCAGAGTCCTCATGCATTTTTTTAAATAATGTTCTAAGCACAGCTTTTATTCCCTTCAGTGGCAGCTTTTGAGTGCTCAACAATTCTGAAAATTGGACTTTGGTATATTCAGTCATGTAATAAAAAATGAGATCTTTACAGTCAATGGCAATCTGAAAAAAGTTTGTGGACAAGCAACAGCCAGGATTTCTGTGGCAGAGGCAGCGAAAGGACCGCTTCCTCCACAGCAGCATTCCTTGACCTAGGAAGTTGTTCTTTCTCTTATTTACAGTTCTCTCAGCTTCAATTTTGGCATTTTATATTTTTAGGTGATTTTGCAACTTAATGACCTTTAAGATGCAAGCTATGCATGTATATAACAAAGGCATGAGAGTGGGAGTCTGTGGCTGCTTCAATATTACTACACGCAAAGGCAATCCTGATTGCTTTAGGACTGCTGTAACTGATTTTTGGAGGCTCATCAAAGCTTATTCTCTCTGCATAGATGGCAGAGGCTTTATAGCAATTTTCAAAGATGCTTGTTGTCTTCATCCTCATGGAGTCAAAGCAGGCTGGAGAGCTGATCAGATTGTAGCCTGAGAAAATATGAAGACAGGCAAGACTGTCAAGAGAGGGTACGAGATCTGCAGAAACCCATATGCTGGGTTTCCTTATAGAATAGGTCTCCTTTCCCAGTCCACCTCTTGGCAGAATTTTTTTTTTCCATCCCTGGTCTAATCCTACACACACAAAAAAAGAAAAAAAATCCCCTTTATAGACATTCATTTTAATGTAATATATATTTCATCCCATTAGCATCCTGAAATTCCCTCCTGAAATACCCTGCCCTTCGCTGTTCTGCAGGTAGAAGACCTTGCAGAGTTGTTTGCAATGCCTTCAGTGTTGGCAGGAGAGCTGGGCAAACGAGGATAGAAGCTCTTGATCTCTCTCAAAAATTGGAGCAATTTCCAGTCCTTGAAACTTCTGGAAAGAAATCATGAAGGAGTACATGAAGCACTTAGGAAATGAGAGTTGCCTGGCTTGAGAAAGCCTTTTAGGAAAACTCCAGCCTCTTCAAACTGAATATGAGTTTTTCCACATGCCTCAGCAGAGCTGGTTACATGTGTCTGAAGAGGTATGCAAACCTCAGCATCTTAGTTAAGAAAACTGAACTGCATTAAATGGAAAACTCAGTCTAACCACAAAGCTAACAGTTACAGTCACAATATATTTGTTCACATTTGCTGATGACATTTTTGACATGAAGCTTAGCCTAGAATAGAAGATATATAAATATATATATATTTCACTTAGCACCCTGGCCTAGATAAACAGTATATCACTTTTGTGAATACAGGATTTACAAATGCCTCTGGAGAGTAGAAATTCCTGACAGTCCTCAACACAGTAATTGATCTTACTTGCTGGCCTTTTGCATTCACATCACTTCAGTCTCTCGTATGCTAAATAATTCAAGCATCCTATTTTCTGATTGCACAGACTTAGGCTTGACTCACAGTTTTTTCAGCTGSATGAGTCTGCAGAGTAAAGAAGTGGTAACAGCAGGCTCCTGTGTGGTAGGTCACTTTTGTGACAGCATTTTGTTCTTGCTGTGAGAGTACGCTACACTAGTGCCTATTTATATTTTATTCAATAAGTCAGAGTGTGAATTCCAAAAATAAAAGCACAAATGTTTCTTTTATGAGGAAAAATAGCACTTGTCAAATACACACTTATTTTTGAGAACATGAGCAAGTTAATAGCTTGTCTAACCTTTAGTAAGGCAGGGTACCTATACTATTCACATACTTTTTTTCTTTTCTTTTTCTCTAATGAATTAGGGGACTGAAAGGCAGGTATCACTTCTTATGCAAGAAGTTAATATAACACAAAAAGAATTTAACCACTAAACACAGACTCACAGACTACTTTCCCCACAGGGGGTATACTTGCAGTATGTTTTACCTGTAGTTTATGTTAGTTCCAGTGAAACAAAATATTCCTTACAAACATATGAAAGGCTTGTTTTAATCCCCCCTCGAGTAGGTTGTCTTGAAAGTACTAGTCAGAGAAATGCCAGTGACCATCAGTCAGCACTAAGCACATTTTCAAGATTTCTCCAATTAACCTTTCAAATCCAGATGAGTTAATCTAGAGTAGGTCTACAGAAAATATAACTGGAAGACATCCTGAGACATCCCTCACCTTGAGTGAAATAGAAAGCCCTCTGGTGCATGCCCCTACAGGGCAGGACTATAGGGAATTATACACACAGGGCAAATTTGCCCCCAAAGTATCCTTCATGCATAGGAAGGCACTGGCACATGACATTGCCTCTTGGCCCACTGCCTTCAGGCACCTGCTCTGCACAGTCACCTCTCCTCAAGAGCCTTCTGTTCTCGCTGCACCACAAGAGCATTTACGGGKTGCAGTCTTGTTCAACTTCTTCATCAATGACCTGGATGAAGGGACAGAGTGCACCCTCAGCAAGTTTGCTGATGATGCCAAACTGAGGAGTGGCTGATACACCAGAAGGTTGTGCTGCCATTCAGAGGGACCTCAATAGCCTGGAGAGGTGGGCAGAGGGGAATCTCATGAAGTTCAATAAAAGGAAGTGCAGAGTCCTGCACCTGGGGAGGAATAACTCCATGCACCAGTACAGGTTGGGGGTTGACCTGCTGGAAAGCAGCTCTGCCGAGAAGGACCTGGGAATGCTGGTGGACACCAAGTTAAGCATGAGGCAGCAATGTGCCCTTGTGGCCAAGAAGGCCAATGGTATCCTGGGGTGCATCAGGAAAAGTGTTGCCAACAGGTGGAGGGAGGTGATTCTCCCCCTCTACTCAGCCCTGGTGAGGCCACATCTGGAGTACTGCGTCCAGTTCTGGGCTCCCCAGTACAAGAGAGACATGGAGCAACTGGAGCGAGTCTAGCAAAGGGCTTCCAAGATGAGGAAGGGACTGGAGCATCTCTCCTACGAGGAAAGGCTGAGAGAACTGGGTCTGTTCAGCCTGGAGAAGAGAAGACTGTGAGGGGATATTATCAATGCATATAAATATCTGAAGAGTGGGTATAAACAGAATGGGGCCAGACTCTTTTCGGTGGTGCCCAGCAATAGGATGAGAGGCAACAGGTACAAACTGAAACACAGGAAGGTCCATTTGAACATAAGGATAAGCTTTCTTACTGTGAGGGTGACTGAGCACTGGCACAGGTTGCCCAGAGAAATTGTGGAGTCTCCATCCTTGGAGACAGTCAAAACCCATCTGGACAGGGTCCTAGGCAATTTGCTCTAGGTGCCGCTGCTTGAGCAGGGGGGGTTGGACTTGGTGATCTTCAGAGGTCCCTCCCAGCCTCAACCATTCTGCGATTCTGTGATTCACGCACTTCAAAACCAATGTTTGCATACATTGCATTTAAGACCAAAAAAGCAATGATCCTGGGTGGTCTAATAAGTATTTAATAAATCATTACAAACTAATAACAATTCCTAGCACCCCCTGCATTTCTAAACAGACTAGCTTGCCAAGGTAGATAGACTAACCTTTGAAGTTTTTAAAGGATGACTATTCTTAACTTGTAGCATACAGAAATACAGGAGAAAGCATTATTTTGAGAATATTTATAGGGCTATTTTTGCTAACATATGTATACTTGAGATATGTAATACAATATATGTTATAGCATTCAAAGGGCACGTTCAGCTTGTGATTTGGCAAAAACCCTGCTCGGAGACATACCAAAGGTTTTCTGCCTTTGACAGGTTTATGCTCTTATTATCAACGTGTTCATCTTCTCTTGGGGTTTTAGCATTCAGAATGCTCCTGMTAGCATGTCTTCAAATCAAAATAATGAGACACAAGCAGGCACTATCTCACATATGTCATTGCCTGTAATTGACAGGGACTGCTTACACACACACCCTTGTGGCTGCAACCCAGGCAAAGAGCTTCAACCCCATATTGAACCATAACTCTGAATTTAGAACCATTATGGGTCCTTCATTAACAACAGTAATACTCAGCACTTGCATATAGGTATACATTTTATAATATGATCTTGAAAGTGCACTGCAAACAATAAATAAACCACAAAACACCTTCAGGTAGTTCAGAATGATTATTATCCCTTCATTTTACAAAGGAGTTTCAAGAAGGTGGGTTTTTTTTTTTAAATCACACCCATTACTGCTTCATCTAAATGTTTGCAAGGAAAACCAGATCTGCCCAGCCTAAGTTGTCAGTAGGTTTCATGGACCTCTTTGCTCTTGGTCATAAATTTTAAGGCTATGAGGAATGATTATGATAAACCAGTCAGACCTCATAGATAACACAGATCACACTTTCTAGTTTAGAAATGGACATTTTCCACTTCTGCAAAGCACTATTATATCCATACTTTTGCTACACACATTACACACACTGTAAACACATGCCACACACATGGACTTAGTAAATCAGTCCTGCTAGAATCAAATTAGAGTTTTTGTGACATGTACTAATGGAGGGACAATCTCTTTTATGAATTCATCCCACAGTTGACCTTCCCCAGCTAAGTACATGTTGTTGTCAGCACTCGCACTGCAGCAGGATGGTTTATTGAGTGAGCTCTACTCATACACCACCATGACTAACCACTACAGTCGGAAGCTTGTTGCAGCTTGACTCACGTGAAGTTTGATGTCTTATTGCTCAGACTGAAATACATCCTTACTGTGAGAGGAATATTTAGTGTTCGACAACAAAAGATGATAGATGTCTGCAAGGAATATTTTGTAACAATTACCCTGTGCCGCATGCTCACCATTAGCATAGCAACAAATGACTGTCTCTTGAGATAATGTGAAGGAAAATCTACTAAAGAAGTTTTCTCTCCCTTTTATATTTAACTCATTTCAGACCTACAAAATGTGAGAACAAAACAGAGTGGGCAAGGCAAAGCAATTACGACAATGCATAAGTACATGCATAAATTCACCAGAGAACAATAAGATGAAAAAAAAATTCAAAGACAAACCGCAGAGGTACAGATACACTAGAAGAAGGAAATATATATTCCGTAGCAAAGTGAAATTGTTCTTTTTACTGGTTCACTTAAAGCTATAGTGGAATAATTCTATTTATAGTCTTCTTCAGAGGAGGTATACCATATATAAATCAGAGGCAATGCATTTTTAATATGCAGAAGTGTCTTCTGTTAGATATTTATCCTGGATTTTTTCCTGTTAAAAATCTTTTCCTGGGAGCTTTTTTTCACCTGCTGTTGAGCTGCTGAATGATGAAATATCAGTGGAAAGATCCACTGTGGTCCCCTTACTGGGCCCCTAAATGCATCTCGTTTTCATCGGGAACCTGGTGGGTTTTTTTAAAAGCAGCAGCGTACAAACAATTTTCCAGATCTTAAGAGAATCTATCTTCAAACTGCTTACAAATACAACCCAGGAAATGAACATGTGAGATACAAAGAGATGATGGGGAAAAATATTTCCTACCCAAGCAACTTGCCAACAAATAGAACTGCTTTAGAAAGGTTATTGTACTCAGTGATGGAGATATAACTGGAGTATGACCTAGTAAGGTTTTTGTTTTTTTTTTTTAAAGTAGAAATGGGAGCAGCAGCTCTTGTTTGTGTGTCATATCAGGGTCTCACATACAGAAAACAACAAAAAAAAATGCCTTAAATACCAATCTGCCTTCCAATAAACCATGGAGCAAGAAGAGAAATATATATAAGACACTTGTTAAATGAATACATTAGATGTCCAGCAGAAAGGAAAGTTATTAAGTTTTGTTGTTGTTGAACCATCTGTAATTATGATAACAAAAAGGGAGAGGACTGGGAAAAGATGGTACAAAATTAAAAAGACATAGCAGACAGGGACTTTAAAAAAAAAGTAATTATAAAATAAAAAGTATGAAACTGTGTTAGGCTCATGATGTGCCTACATTGCACCAGTAGCCTGAGAAAATGGCAGATAGGTCCATACAAGAAGGTTTGCTCTCACACAGATATAATTGTTCCCACGGCAAAATCATCCTAGAGTTAGTGAATTCTTCCTGCCCAGTACTTCAAAAAGTTCATTTTCCCGGGATACTCTAGCATCCTTTCTCAGTCAAAGTTGCTAGCCACAGGAGAACTTCTCTGCCCCTCAAGGAGACTTGTAGAGAGGATATTAGAAGACCACAAGCATTTGTGGGATCTCTGAACATAGCTAATGCTCAGCATGGTTTTTAATCACACCATCTGCCACATGAGAAATCATGGGTTAAATATATATGCTTGAGACCTGTGGACAGAGGGGGTCAGACAACAACACTTGCAGCATCAAAGGCTAAGACTACAAATTATTCCACTCTCTGAAATCAAAGGCTTGATAGTTACTTGTCAGAACTGCTGACTGTCTTTTCTGGCAGGTCTCTTTAGCAGAGACTGTCCCTTGAGAGTAATGGAGGTTGCACGAACTTTTGAAGGAGGCGGAAGTGAGAGTACAGGAATACAAGGGGCTTTTGCACAGACGGTACTGCAATAAAATCAGCATAAGTCAGCATAGGAAAAGGGAGAAATCAGTTGTACAAGCTATAATGGACTTTGATGCTTCTGTCTCTGTGCTTTTCTGTGTAGAAGCATGACTTTTCTCTCTTGATGCATTTTCAGTTAAAACGTCAGTGCTTTTTTCAGGTAAAGGAAACATTGTTTTTAATTCTCCTTGGAATGTATCTGCCCAAAGAGCAAATCATCCACAGTACAAGACACATGTCTTATTACCTCTGGTAAACACACACATGCAATTCCTGATCCTATACATAGAAAACCTTGTCGTCGATTTGTTACTGAGAGCTTCCATGAGGTCAATGAAAGCCTGAAAAATGTGACCACGTATTTCAATCTTACCCTTGGTTGGGTAGCTACTGACACCTTCTTTATCCAAGATTAAAGCTTCTTTATCATGTTTTGTGTTTCAAAGATGTAAGTTATTTTAAAGTAATTGACTGAGATAGTGTTCTCTGGAATTAGGATAGGTGTGATTTGCATGCACATCTGCTTTGCTATAAATTGTTGGCAAGGAAAGGCAGTATCTAAACTTTAGCTGCTTTTATCATGCCCTGTGTTATATTTAATATGCTTCTCAGTAAGAAATATGTGAGGAATAAACTAATTTAATGATACATTTTTAAATATTAAAGAAAGAGGGGAGAGGAAGGGGAACAGAAGAGGAACAGAAGGAAGAAAAAAGGAATGAAAGGAAGAAGAAAGGAATGAAAGGAAGAAAAAGCAACAAAATGTAAAAATGAATGAAAGAAAGAACACTGTGTATATACTCAGTCTCTGAATAAAAATCAGAATGACACTATCAAAACTTGAACAGCAACTGAGTTATTGCTGAGATGGTAGAAGTTAAACCAAAAGAGAAAAAGAAACCATGACACATCTGTGATTTCACACATGGACACCTTTGTCTTTCCCCAAATATATTGCCTGAACTGTGTGGCATGAATCTTTTAAGTGTGGCTTGTGTAAGACTCAAAATGAATCAAATTCAACACTTCAGAGGAGTTTCAGACCAGTCCTATTTTTACCAATGGAATTCATATTGAAATGCACTCAGGAGATTCCTAGGATACTCCTATTGTAAATGAAGCTAAAACTATTACTCAACACTTTTTGCATAGTCAGATCCAACTTAGTGGTTCATAATACTGAGAAAAATGACTCCCTAAACTTCCATCCAACATCTAGCAATGCTACAACATTCCTCCTATTGACCCCCACTCAAGAAAACTCTGTACTCTTTTGCATTTTGTGGACAGTTTGATTTTTGCATATTCAAAACTAAAAACATTCTAGTGATTCTATTTTTAATTTGACAAAGGACTATAATGGCATCTAGGTGCCAGCACATTGAAACCCTATTTTAGCAGTTTCTGCAAAAAATCCTTATCTCTGCCATGAGAATTATAAACTGAAAGAGATAACAGGCAGCCAAGAAAAGCAAGCATGTTAGAAACAAAGAAGAGAGGGGATACAATAAAAGAGTAACAATGATTATTTCCTGTAACAACTATTTGAAATGTAAGGTGTTTTACTTCAGCAAACCAAAAAGGAGGAGGATATGATGATCATAGGAAAATAGTAAAATGGCAGTGGAGAGCTGAAAAGATTTAGCAAGCAACAGGAAGGTGCAGAAAGGCACAAAATTAAAGTCAATTGAAGAAGGGGGAGGGCCTGAGGGATGAGAAAATCTGAGATGCATTGTTAAAAGCAGCCAGAGCACAGGATTAACCAGAAGCTGACAGAGCAGATGACATTCTGTGAACGTCACTGTTCGATTAATTATACATAACCAGCTCTGTTATACTGCCCCCTATCTGCTTGTCCAGTCCTTCCACTGGCTTAAAATATAGATTATACGCTCTTCAGAAAAGAGACCATCTTTTACAGAAGGTTTGGTATTTTCATAGTTAGCACAATGGAATAGCGATTTCTGATTTGGGTCTTCCACAACACAAGGACCATTATATATATTAATTGTAGAAATTGTACAGCACTCAGTAGTTATCATTTACATTGCACAGTTAGTGTAGTGATTTTGCTGTTGTGACCTGCAGACTAGCAGGAAATTCATATTTCTAGGTCCATGAAAAGAAACTAAGAAAAGCATTCTGTTATAAATAGACTAATAAATAAGCTATGCATCAATCTATACCTCTCCTGGAAAGTGCTGAAGCATTAATACATTGATAAAGATGAAAACTACTGGTCCTCTATCATTTTTCAGTAATCAGCTGAGATTAGCATCTCTAAGTAATCTATTTCCATGAGTAAGTACCCCTTTAACATTGGAAAGGTTGGGGGGGGGGGGTTGATGTTTTACTTTCTCATTCAAATTTGCCCTGCTGTACTGAAATTCCATTTCTTCTTGTCCTATCCAGAGAGAACAAAAAAATAACTATTTGGAAGGATTGGTTTTCTCTTATTCAGAATAAAGAATAAAAGCCCTCTCTGCTCAAGAAGACAAAGATAGGTACCAAGTTTTGATTCCTTTAGAATTTCACTTACTCTCCACTGATTCTCAGAGATGACTCTTGATTGATTCAGCCAGTTCTTCAAATATCCTTGAACAGATTTCATGGTTCAGACAATTTGTTAAATCATTTTAAGTGTTCTCTCACCTATCTTTCCAGTGGTCTAACCTGAACTTTCATCCATTTATTGCTTATCTAAATAGTGGGTAGCCAAGTGATGATCTTTTAGTGAAAAATGAAGCAAAAAAAGCTTTAAATATTTCTGTATTTTAAATCACATCTGCCTATAACCTTCCCTCTTCACTGAGTGGCAGGTTTTTCTTCCTGCTGTTGTACTTACACAATGATGTGTTTTTATACTGTTTGTTCCTTGTTGCATATCTTTGTGTCTTGGTTTTTCTGAGTTTGTTCTCTCATTCCTGTTCTTTTCTTTACAATTCATCCTTAGTAACTTGATCAAATTTTAACTAACTTTTTTCTTATAGTACTTCCTATTCTTCCTCCTCACTGAAATTATTCAGTCTTGCACATTTAATATAGCTTCCCAGGGGTCTTCCAACTATTTCCAACTTCTTTTTTCTTCTCAGGCTTGCCTCCTATGATTAGCAATCCCAGTGTGACCGTAAATCTGAAACTACACGCAGAGACCTAACACAACCTTTGCACATTGCAGGGAATGAATTTTGGAAGTGAGAAATGACTTGCAGAACAAACATGAAGTCCTGGATCTGTGAAATGGGGAAAGTCTCCTTGCATACGGTGCATGAATTTGTCAGGTTTTGAAATGTGCAATGATGGGTTAATGTTACCACATTGAATCACAGCAGTCAGTGGTGAAGAAAACATATTTCCATAAAATATATTGCTACAATTCGATAAGCTGCAAGGAGAATTATAGCCAATTTAAAAGATTAAGACCTTTATGAACGGCAAGAGAGATCTTAAGAAAAAGTTCTGTTGCTAGGACATAGTGTTCACAAAATATCAGGATGACATGCTTTTACTTTAAATAATAAATGTTGATTATGAACATACTTAGCAGAGAAAGGGTAGAGTTATTTTCAATGTATCTCTTCATGTGAAAGTTTGGATGTGCCCCCAGGGACAGAAATGAGGCTCAGTAAAGTCAGTGCAAAGCTTCAGAGTTACCTCCATGGACTTTAGATCCAGTCTTTAATGTGCATGATAAGATAATGTGAAGTGAAAATCTTGAAGATAAATCTAATCAAAGCATGACTGAAGAGCTCTACTGTCAAACAGGCTTGTTAACTGAGTAGAGCTAATGCTGCTCAGATGTAGAGGAATAAATAAATTCTATCCCATAAGTCAAGTAAGTCTGAGGAAAGAATAAATAGGTAGTGATATAGAAAGATTTATACAGCTGTTTACCCTGTTGGTGTTGAGCCAAGTTATGACTATTGGAGAAAGTATCATTCAAGTGACTTTTATACTGCTGTATAGTGGACTGATTAAGTAGGCTTATAAAACATTAAAGAAGAGAAAGAAACTACTACAGACTAATAAAAAAGCTCAGGTATTTCAACAAAACTTCACAAAAGGAAAAAACAGATCTGAAAAGACAGACAGAACTCTGCAGGAATCCAGGAGGTTTTATTTCTCAAATCATTGCAACTCTCACTGCAAGATACTCACAGTAGTTATACACTGGTTGCTTAAAAAAATTGAAAATCCTGAAAGGTAAGATGAAATTTGTCAAGAATCTTCATAAAATGTGGAGATTTGTGGGCTGCACTATGGAATGTGAATTTGTAGTTTCCAAAATGAAATGATAATGTCTTTTCTAACTGGACTGTGAAAAGGTGATATTTAAAGAACTTCTTGTCTTCTGGGGACCATCACAATTCCAGGCAGCAATGGATTTAGGATTTCATAGTATTTTTAGATAAAGCCAGTTAGTCAACTACCCATCCCAGCTGAACAAAAGGTTTAGTGCCTTTAACAAATAATTTACTGCAACCCAAAAAATTAATCAATAACAGCGAAACAAGACAACCCTGAAAGAACAGAAAATCTAGAGCTCCATCTGAGAGCAGCTCAGCATCACCCCATTGAAGTAACTGTCAAAATTTATTCTTCTTCTCTTGAAAGATGACATATTGAAAAGCGTTAAACTCAACTAGAGAATGAAGCCATGGACAGATTTCCTTTCTGAAGGACCAGTTTCACACATCACTCCCTCTTACCCAAGTAAATGCTTGATTATTCTAAGCTTAAGAAAAATATGATGCTAAAAAAGATGGGTGGAGTTACAAATAGGTATTTATTGGCATTCTTGTGTTTCACAAAATACTATCCAGAAATAACTGAGTCAATATTAAAGATACTGAGAGAAGACCGGGGTTTTACACAAGTTCAGCATGGCCCTGGATGAGGAGAAACTTCTCTACATAAGACATACGCATAACTGCAAGCCAACATATTTAAGAATAATTACAGCTTAAAGTTTTCACCTTTTTTATGTCACACAAGTTTTTAGCTTCTTGAAGAAAAATCATTTTTAAGTCATCTCTGTGCCACCAGAAGATTGTCGTGTGAGGTTTGGGCCCAGCATCTTCAGGGTCTTCCAGGCCAGTGGCAGAATGAAGGCCAAACACCCTTTACTAGCAGGACTACTCAGAGTCTGAACTTAAGTATAATGATCAACGGCTTGTAAACAAAACATCCACATTTCCATCTGGGCATTGCTCTGAGCTTGTGTATAAACGCTTTTGAAACAGAAAGAGACAATCTTTAGGGTAATTGCTGCACTTGAAAAAGTCACGGAGGGAATCATTTGTGTTTAATTAGTACTTGAACAAGAAAAATGAAAGTACTCAAACTCTTTTACTATTTAACATTCTCTGTTATCCTGTCTATCCACAAAAAAGTCATGATCCACCTTTTATTCTTCTTTCAGATCTATTATTTTTAAAACAACACATTTGAATTTAGCTGTACACTGATGTTCGGCATTCAGTCTGTAAGTGCCAGCAGCGATAGCACCAAAGGCATGACCCCGGAACTTGGTCATATGTTGTTATAAATATTTACATTACAAAGATGTATGTTACGGCATTTGGAGAAATGGGATATTCTGTTAGTACAGTGTTAAGGACACAACCCGATGTCTATGATCAAATYAGATAAAGGTTATACACCTTCTGCAAATGACTCAAGAGAAGCCTGCGAACCTCCCAGAGCTTAAAAAACTCCAAGCTGACGCTCAGTAACTGAGCACATTCATCCCCAGTGATTTGCACTGCAAAGTGAACAGGCGTATAAATCACTTAAAATCTCAGACATTAACCTGATCATTTCACAAAGAGTGTAGGTTGATTAACAACACTTAGCTATGACTAAGAAAAGTCACATGAGGCTTGCTCCACATTTTACAGTTTGTTTCATTTCTGTTTTCATTTTTCCTTTGCTTTCGTGTTGTACTTTGCTAATTGCTTCAGGAAATAACTAGAGTTTACAGGTTGCCTAGAAACAGAGCTGTTTTAAAGAGAATGCGCTGAAGCGCATTGATCTGAGTGATACCAAATCTATTCTTTCCCGATGGGGTGCAGCAAGTGACCTTACCTGATTGCAGAAATGTCTGCTCTGCCATTAATAGTTCAAAGCTCGTGATTCCAGTTTTCATCCATATTAAATATACTATAAATCTGTAACTTGTGAAGCAGCCAGCCAAGATGCAGGTGTCCATAATGTATTGCAGCTCTTCTGTTGTTTGATGAGTGTCCTTCACTTTGAGAAATTGTGATCAGCTCTGGAGGGTGGGTTTCCCTCTGTGCAGGCAAGGGATCTCTGCTGGGATATTCTTTTAGAAAAAGTAATGATGGGTAGATTTCCTGCTTAAAAAATAAATACACACAATAGCGCCTTTATGCTAGTCCATCACAAGTATATGAACATATGCACCCACCAGTATCCTTCATGGAGCACAGATTATCTCCTGTGTGTAGTACAAGTATAGGACACACTCAGCACATGGCTCCTTCTTTTAGCATTTGTAGAATGACCTTATTTCACAATCAGCTGCCTCTGAGAGTATATATAACTTTTTAACTAAAAGATTGCATTACAATTTAACTAAAAAATTACATCAGCTCTTCATTCCTTAGTCGATGGTCCCAAGCCTCTGTGCAAGTTAGTGCTTGGTAGAATGCATGGCTTCTAATAATAAAAGATAGAACAGAGATCCTAACTCTGAATTTTTCTTTAGCACTGCAGTTTTGTTTGAGAAATATATACTTAATTTGGCTCATTTTCATTTGTCRTATCCATCATGATTTTCATAGTGTCACTATAACCAAAATAAACGTTTTCAGAAAATACCATAAACTATGCAGTAAAAGTTCTGTTAATTACTTGAAACAAGCAATGTCCACAGTGTGAGGGCAATTGTAGYTGGCTTTGCAATTACTGGAAATGGATATAGAAAATTTGAGATTTTGACTTCTCAATTTGCTTTCAGAGTTAATGTCTGACATTTTGTTGCTATGCAACATACTCAGATAAAAATAATAGATTTTGCATTTTTAATTTTAATAAAACTCCAACAAGCCAAAACAACATTAACTGAGATTTATATCTGGAATTTTAAAGAGTTCTGAATACATATGAGAAAGGAAATGGCAAGAAAACCTTATCTATAGCAGTGCTACTGAGTAGTGCAATAATATAATATCCATATGGACAAGAACAGCAAACAGAACAGTGTCTACCAGTTCTTTTCAACAAGCTAACACCCAGGATGTTTAAACTTGCAAAAAAACTTTTTATATCGGATTGCAGCTGCAATGAAGTTGTAGGGATAACCTCGCCTTGGAGACAATTTGCAGTTAACACAGATGAGTAGAGCTCTGTTTACTTCGGTTACCCATACATGAAAATTGATGACAAGATAGTCGCTATTAAAGCGTAACATTTGCTTTCCATAAGAAAAATGGACTTGGGATTCTAATTTTCAAAAAAGGCCTTTACATTTACCTCACAAAACTCATGCCTGGACATGGCCATAAGGCTTCAAGAGCTTAATTTTTGACACACTGATTTTCAAGTCTAACTTGGGGTGGCCAGGAGAAGGAAAACAAGTTCACGAGCTGATTTTCTGTTTTGGAGAGATGACTGCGAGACCTTCGCCATGTGCTGCTGGACACACAGCGATGCAGCACAATCAGGAAAGGGTCCCCATGACCCTGGTGGCAGGAGGAGCCGGAGGCGCCGGCAGTCAGGCGACAGCCTGCCTGSGATGCACAGAGCCTGCTCCCTCCTCACTTGTTTCCACTGCCGTTTCTGCTATTAAAGGTTCGGGTTTTGTTCCCAGTTCAGTCTCCAGTTTCTCGGTGAGCCTGCTCTCGCCGCTCAGCAGCCTGGTGGGGTAGGCAGAGTGGGACCAGGGCGCAACGGCTTTACCGGACTGTGGCCAGCAGCTCGCGAGCCCCCCCAGTGCCCACCCGAATTTGCCAGGTGGCCTCCCCAGGCAGCAGATGCTCAGCGCAGGAATAATCCGGGGCCCTGAGAAGCCAGTATTTCCCACAGGCCACAGCAGTCTGCTACCAGAGGTTTGGTTTTCTCGTATAAAATTTTTTCATATAAAGTAAGCTTCTCCATCGAAAACACCAGAGTTTTCCCAGTCTCGGGGATGCTTTGAGAGCTTACAGGTAAGCTTGGAAAGGTCAAAAATTCCCAGTTTTCAGTTGCAGTACCTGCAAGTGGCTAAGGTTTTTATATGCAAAGTTTAAACAACTTTTTTATACTTTTTTAAGGGAGCCTTAAACATGCTTAAACATACACTCTCCTGGCTAATGAAATCCATATGTTTGTTGTTATTTTGTACATCTGATTTCTGCTGCTGTGGACCAACCAGTCTTTGCTGGAGGAAGTATATACTCACACTTCCTGGTAAGTCCGTGTTGCTCAAAAGCTTAAATAAACCAAAACTCCAGAGGCTTATGCAGATTTAATCTTCTTTTCTACTAACCTTATCAAAAATATGGGGGACTTTTTAAGTTAGCAATTTTAACACCTCATATTTTCAAAGAAGGAGCCTTAGTTTCTAAAGTGGTCCCTGCACATTACCAACTTTGCATGAAGACCAAAGTACTAGTTCATTGCAATAGCTCTGCTTTGCTGCTTTGTTCCCTGTGGGAATGAAACTAGAGCAAGGGAGGGTGGTCTTTGCCCCATGTAATAACAGCATTATCCTGATGTGGACATTAAACCTTGCCAATAAGAGAAAAGAATTAAGTAAACAAAAAAAGAACCTAATTGAAAATCTAGAGATATTATCCTAGATAACGGATTCACAGAATATCTAACCTCAATAAGCCATACCTTTCTTGTGACTTGGATGGAGTTTGTCCTTCCATACCAGACACGTGCTCTCATGACGATACTTAAACGATTCCAGTTTTCCAGCTGGGTAAAGAAGCAGCAGACAGGCATGCAGGCACAGCTCAGATGAAAGTCCACAAGTTCCTGTCAGATACTTCTCTTCCCTCATTTCCATTATCTCTTTCTTTACCCTGTCACCACGAAAGAAAGCCATGACACATTGCAGCATCATGTCGATAGTGGTGACAGCCATTGTCCAAACATGGTGAACTTCCCCACCTACTCTTACTGTGAAAACTGAACGTTTGTAACAAGAACAACTACTAAACTCATGGTACAACTCTACAAGCTCATCAAAATATGTTCAACTACAAAGATTGTTTGTTCCTACGAACATAGATTAGTGGGAGGAGACATAATGGCCTGCTAGGCCATATAACACATCAGGTGAAGATTTACCAGGAGGTACTAACAGAGTTTTAGGCCTTTTTACAATCTCACTAACTGCTACCACCAATACTCCTGTTATGGCACCAGCAATACTTGCTGCCTTCGGCTGCGCACCTCTTACCCTGAAGCTATGGCACTGTGACCACAAGAGCTCGAAACAGCACTGCCCCCTCATACGGTCTGCACGGGCTCCCTCTCTCAGGTCTGCCTGCATGTGCTTCTTCTCACTGATGGAGTGTGTCCATAACACAGTTATGAAACATCTAAAATTGACCCTAATCTCCACAATGAAATACTCTCGCATGCTGCGAAGGAAATGTTCATACACAAGTTGCTGTGTTTTTCCATAAATAAAAAACATATACAAAATAGCATCCTCCACATCCCTGAAAGTTTTATTCCTCTTCAAGTGTACATCTCAGTGGTATGTCTCTAGCAAAACATTGTTTCAATAACAATTCAACTTTGAAAAACAATTCCGCACAAACAAAGCCGAAGGGTTGTCAAGTCCTCATGACTCTGTGTCAAAGTTGCTCATTTCACAACTAAGATGCTTATTTTTGTGTCCAGCTAACCTAAGTTCTTTCTGTGCCATTCCTGACTCATATATGACCTCCATTACTAAAGTTTTCACAGGCCAGTTCTTTCTCTACGCCTTTGGTGTCCTCCCACAGATGTTACTCAGGGCTCAACCTGGCACCACAATGAGAACTTATTTAATGTTTTCTTGTGTTGTGCAACTCAGAAGAAAATCCATTTCAGTCTCTCCCAAGATGCATTAGCTTTGCAGGGCTAAGAGCAAGAGGGAAAAGCAGCAGAAAAAAATTAGAAAATTCATTGGCAATGGACAAAACTAAATCCAAATCTGAATACACACAGGAAATGAAATTGCTTCATAAGAAATACCACTTTTTTATATGAGCTCTCCAGAGATAAAATGTCCTTTAAGACAAGAATTTTGGAAACCCTGGGTAAGCAATGAGAGAATAAAATTCCAATTACTCACCTTAGGCACTAAGAGAAATTTTCAAAATATAACACACCAATTGTACTGTCCTTAGCAGACCTACCAATACACAAGAGGCAGAGAGAGCTTTTGATAAAGGGGACCCCTTCAAGGTCATGGCAGCATAATAGGTATGTTTTATATTTCTGTTTTTCTTTAACCTGAGGCTATTCCGCTTCCAGTCACCACAGAAGATGGCATGTTGCTACTTACAAAAGAAAAATAAACTAATATAATTTTATTACCAGACTCTGGTAAAGTGGGAAACAGACAAACAGTAGCTCAAGAAAAAGAGCTCTTATCTATTTAATGTAGACGAGTGAACATATGACTGAGCAACCAAGGGGAATCTCTGGTAGAAAGCAACCAACTCTGAACTTTGATCCAACAATCACAAGAGACTTTCATGGGGACTGCAGTGTGCTGGAAAACAAAGCACATTTGGAGAAAAGCATACAAGAAAAAATATTTTTCCTTGTTGTATAGAAATTACTTAATGGAGAAAAACAGAAGTTTGGTTCTTCACAGTGGTAAGACAGAACATCATAAAAACTACCAGAGTAAACTTATAAAAAGCATATCAGATAAAGAGCTGTATGGTTCACTAGGTTAGAGGTCACTAAACGTTTTTAGCCAACCTCCATCTTATCCTGCAGATTAACACGCAGCTTTATCAGCACACTTACCTGAGAAACATATGGGTTTGACCGTTCAAATGACTCCAAGGGTCAGCTGCAGACCATCTCCCACAGCCACAGGGGTTCCCATCCCACTGGCAGCCTCTGACACGAGGGTCAGGAGTTCTGGGACCCCCATCCCGCCCCTGGTCCTGCTGGACCGCTCCTGCCCCTTGTCCACACAATACAGCAACTTGAGGGACCGTGCTACCAACTGGACTGTGGAAATTATCCAGATTAAAAATAACCCTCCCAGAAGAAACTATCTGCCAGGCTGAAAGCTCTACTTCCAAATATCTGGTAAAACCATCCTTTTTTCACTAGAGATGTAATGACTGTTTCAATAAAGTACAGTTTAAAAGCTAATTTTGTGGATTTTATGCCTTTATGTAGCTTTGTTCATTATTCCCRGAGCCCCTGGGAATCCTGCTATGGCCCCTTTGAACTGACCGCATACCACACAGGACCATAAAGCGGTGTCTCAGGGAAGCAGCTATGAAGGACAAGCCGGAGAAGCATATGAAGTACTGGCACCTATTGCTCCTGCTGGAGCAACCCCAAACTGAAAAAAATAGCTTTATGTGCAAATTAGAAACATTTCTGGAAACACATTTCACTCTGCAACATAATTCACTTGATGACTTCAAGAACAAGTAGCACTGTTTTCATTTTTAAATAAAAAAAAGACAATTGCATCGCATTATCTTCCAGTTAGTAACACTTGCTGAATAATTATAGTTAATTCTTTTAATAAGAAATTATAGTGAATTCTTTTAATGCCCTTTTTCTGGAGAAATAAAGAGCAAGTGTGGTACAGTGATTGTAGGCAAGCAACCACATCTGCTCTGGTGTATTCCATAAAGAGGCATAATTTACGATCATCATTTATTATTTGCCAGATTAGTTACTGGACAGTAACAGCAGAGCTACTCAAATTTCTTCCTCAGTGGCAGAGGACGAACAAAAGAAACGAGAGTAGCAAGTGTTATAGCAGCATTAGCCGAGTGACTCTGCCTGTGCTGCATGAGAGAAACTCCAGCCCAGCCCCAAAGTGTTTGCAAACCAGGACTGGTGGACATCTTCTGAAGGATTTTTGCATTTTACCTGTATACCCATGGTTGTCATGCAATGGTTGTGAGCAACAGGGAGCAGGGAAAGGAGCAAGGAGGAAAAGAGGTTTCTGCCTGGGGTGTTCTAGATGCCAATTACAATAAAATAAGAGCAAAGGATTTCTGATGAGCCGCAGCCAGAGGTAGGAGCAGGGCAAATGCACCACCACTGAAACATCCCAGTGATGTTGTATAGTTTTAGAGCCAAACCTCACAGGCTCGTTTTGCACCCAATGGAAATGCCACCACTGAGGCAGCAGCATTGCAGATAAACCTTTACAAAGCTCCATGAGGCCCAGCTCTCTGCACTGCCTGGCAGGAGTATTTGCTTCCTGTTTCATTTSTTGTGGACTCCTTTCAGTCAACTTCACTTAAAAAACTGAACAAACAGGCACAAATGGACAGGTGTGGTCAGACCATCGAGGACTAATGCACCAAACAGTACCAAGTACTTTCTCTAAGACCAGACCAGAGACTGACAACAAATGTAAGTGAGATAAAGAAGAAAAAGAGATCATAATATCTTTGAAAAGATCTCAAGCAACAGAAAGCAAGTGGCAATACTTGGGCTGCCCTGTAGGTTCTGATCCACTCTTGGTACAAAGCAACATATGCTTTTCACAACAACAGAAAAATCAGATTAATTCCCATGAAAAGAGATTTGCTCTGTCCGGAGCTGGTTTGCCTAATATCTGATCACTCAGTTTAAGCAAGGATTGTGCAGAGAATAGACAGAGATACAGAAAATGAATGCATCATCTACAGTTTCTTTTACCGTGCTACTCACAGGCCTCCACTGATCTGTTTTCCTCTTTTCCTTTACTTTCAGTAAATCAGTAGTGTTGAAATAAAATACAAGAGAAACACAAATGCTATATAGTGAACCTCAAGGAGCCTTTGGCATAGAACAGGTTTGGTCGTGAAGGTTCAGATACCCATTTCTTGTGTTCATGCAAGGGTCTTCTGCTGTAACAACAGCATCACGGTCACATTTAAGAGATCAGCAGTCAACAACATTGCAATTCATCCCGCACTGGGCTGTGCAGGATGCATGGAGGGCAGGTGGAGAGAAAGAGTTGTCCTATGTCACCACCAAGACAGAGGCATCTGTCCTGGGCTGGGCTAAAGAGCGAAAGGGAGAAGCAGCAAGTAGCAGTGTCTGCCCACTGCTATGTTTTTTGTCCGTTTGGATTCCTCAGGTTTGTTTTCATAAAATGAAGCAATGGAAAGCAAAGAGAAGAGGACACTACTGTGTCTTGGGCAAATAGGTAGCAAGGGTGGGAAGCAGCTAGAAGAAATGGCACAAGGTGCTACAGGGCGCTRCTGGGGCTCCATGACACAAGGATCAAAGGTCAGATCCACTAGGATCTGGGCCTTTTTTGTGACCCAAGAGGACCTTTGCATTGGGACAAAGAAGACAACAGACATGGGGGCCACTGTGCCAGGCCCAGTCAGACGAGGACACTACCTGCACTGCTGGAAACCATTTACAACTCCCATTTGTTTCTTCCCTTTGCTCATAAATAATAGACACATCATTGCCAGGACACTCCCAATGTTCTTGAAAATTGTTGCCATTTCATAGCTAAATACAGGAATTACATGATGAAATAGGTCATTAAATAAAGCAGCTGCTTTTATTGTAGCACATTAACTTCTGCGTTATTCTGGAAAAATGCTTACGGCTGGGCTGAGCGCAAGTTCCTTTCCTTCAGGGGCAGCCATTGAGCTAGAACCACTTGTCAAGTGTTAAGTGAGTCAAGTCCACACTATCAGAGGTCACAGACTGCCTCATGCATTCATTCGCTATAAAATGAATGTTTTTAAGCATCCAAGGCATTTCTTTACAGTAACCTGCCCAGGGTACCTGGCTCCATTTATAGTAACATCATATAACATCTATGACATCTGTCAAAATCTGTGGCTGCAGTCAGAGTAATCTGGGACATGAAAGGAGACCCTCAAGGAGTAATTGTTGTGCTGAGGGAGCAGCTTCTTGAGTTTGCGGGCTTTGGGTTTTATTTTTAATGTAAACATAGTGCACTTCTATCTGTCAGCCCAGTCAATTTTTTTGTCTAACACACATAGCCACATCTTGTGGGATTCGTAGAGCAGGYGGTGCACATGGGGGGCTGGGAAATGAGACCCCGGCTTCTATTTTTCAGGAAGAGACACAGAAGACACCTTAATGAAGGACAGCAGAGAAACTATAAAGGGAGGTAAGGGGCAGAGGAGGAGAGAAAAATACCCTGAAAATCCACCCCACAGTATGCTCATTGGCAAAATTAGATCCTTTTAGCTTCTAATCAGACAGATGCTTGGAGCTTACCATTTTTTTTTCTGCTTGAGGAAATTCTGTGCTGATGCTCAGATGATTATTCTCCCATCCAGCATGCGCTTCCAGTTTATGTAAATACAACTTTTAACATTTAAACTGCTTGTATCAGAAGTCATTTTGATGCCAGATCAGAGCTGTTTAGTGTTGTTTCATTGGACGGGTTCTTTTGTTGTTGTTGTTTTTATTATTTTTTGAAATTGCAAAAAAGATTTCCTGCCAAAGGAAGACAAAAATGCACCAAAGGCAGAAAGAGAGTAATTCCACAGAAGGGCTGTAGAATGGGATTCTTAAGAATAACATTAGAAGGATTTTGTTCTAAGATGTTGTCCTCCTCCTTTTTAAGGATTTTTGAGTCTACCTCCAGATATTGATATTGCCATGGGACGGGCATTCATCGCACCTACTCCTCTCTGCAGGAGCCAGTACCAGATGTGTCACGGTACAAACAGGAGACTTTTAAAGATGAAGGTGCAACAGTTCACACACGTTTTCAGCACATGGCCCACAGCCTCGGGTGCTCCCAGCAGCTGGTGCCAGGACCACCTAGACCTCCCCTCCCCACCTCACGTGGAGGCTACAGACAAGGGCTCAAAAAGCCTTTGCTGGGTCCACACTTAACTTCCCATAGGCCCCTCACTGCACCTACAAGGAGGTCTGGGTGCTGCAAGAAGGCTCCACTTGTGAAAAGGAAGAAGATGAAAGGAGAAAAGGATCTGCAGAAGTGAGCAGTCTGTTTTCTTTTAAATATAGGTAAACCAGAAACAGATTTCCTTCCCTGTTACAGCACTTTATGGTTTTCTCTGCCGGACAGACTCCCATTTCCCGCTGCAGCCCCAGTGCCACAGCACTCCTGGCAGTGCCCCACCATGGCACTGGCACAACGGGACGTTGTGGGCTACAAATAGGTGTTGGCACTTTCTGCTGACTGCTACAACATCTTCTCTTGCACTAAGCTCAGAATAAAATACTCCAGTCAAGATTGTCCCAGTTTAAGCCATCAAAAGTATACTAAACCCAGAACTGTTTTGCTGTATCTCAGCCATGTAGGCAAACTAGTCCCATAGACAGTGGACTGACCAGGGACAGCAGAGGAAGACTGAGGTGACCAGAGAGGGGATGGAGGGCCAGCTGTGGGCTGGTACTTTTTAAACCACTGAGTTCCTGTGCTCAAACCCTTCCACAGCAAAGGTAATTACACTTCAGTCCTTAAAGAGGTTTGTTACCAAAGGCAATTTCAGTGACAGGTTCAACTTTTATTTCTCACCAATATCAGAAATTTTGGTGCCTGAGCAACTAACCAGAAACTGAAGCTTCCTCCAACAAGAAGATTTACTAACTGCTACTTTGGGCAATTGGAAGTGTAAATTAAAATCTCTTAGGCCTGCATTGCAGCGATTTAATTTTGAACTGTGCAGAGGTGTGGAGGAATGCCAAAAAACAATCTTCCTCCCCCTGTATAAAAGCCAGATTAAAATACGGAAGCTGGTTTACAGTCTTTTGTGCTGTCATTCACCCCACGCTATTTGTGTCAAACACATGACTGAGATCCAGGCAGTCATCAATAAGTCTCAGAAATGTCAATGAACTTTATATGCAGACTTCATCCTTCAAACTGCAAACCAAAACGACTTGTCAGGATGAATCATCCAAGGGGGAATTGAAACAATTGGTGCTTTATACTTGTGAAACACCAGCCATCATGGTATCCAGGCACTGGAGAGAAATGGGTGAAGCTTTCTGCAGGAAAGACTACCTGGGTGTAAAGAAAAATTATTTCACCTAAAGCTGCTGAAATTGCCAGATCCTGGGTGTGTGAACTGCGTAGTGGGAACTCTGATGCCAAGGTAGACATTCCTCTGCAAAAGGCTATGATATGGGTTGAGAAAAATAACATTAAACTATGACTGCTTTATTTACCATTTTAAATCAGAAAAGAAAAGTCTTTTTCCCCACAGTGTGTCAAAATGTCACAGTAGGTTGAAGTGAGGGAAGACCCCCAGATGGAGCAAATGCTCTTTAGAGTGCATTTGTGTTAAATATAGAATAGTTTAAAAGACCAAATATTAGTCCCCTTCTTTGCCTAACCCACTCTGTTGCCAGTAGGCAGGACTATTTTTATAGAGACATAGCAAGCACATGAGGAAAAAACATGTTCCCATCAGTTGAGCACAGCCCTGCGTGTCCAGCTGAGGCCTCTATTCCCAAAACTGCTACCAAGCAAACAGCTACTGGTGGCATTCAGCAGCTCGGTCCCTTGCCTCTCTACGCCTCCTCCCCAACCACAGTGTTATGGGTGACAAGCTGCACCCAGAGCGCCCAGCTCCAGTATCACACTAGACTATAAACACGTGAGACCCTGTGCTAAAATTAATACTTAAATACTACAAATAAGCGTATGTGCCGGGCCACTTGCTATGGAAAACAAGGTAATCAGCACTGCGGCCCTTGGTTTCTTACCTGCTTTTGAGGACTACGCTATCACTAATGTAACAGAGAAACCAAAGCTATTTTATGACCCTCAAAGCAAGCCAGATTTGCCAGCCACAACAGCAGGAAGGCTATATCAAATGAATGCTTTCACACCCTGTGCAAATTCCCTCAAGACCAGATTAGGGAATCAAAAAGGCCATTGCCAAAGGGAGAACACATACCCATATATCCTGACTGCTATTAAAGAAATATATCCAGCCTACATTAGCAAAACTAGAAAAAAGGTCCCCTGTTACAGTCCAAAGAAAATATTGTGCAAAAAAAAGTTTTTTGTTTTTTTTTTTAAAACAATGCTGACTACCAAAGCAATAACTCTTCCTCAGAAATTGGGACTAGAGAGAGAAAATTGCTTGAGAAACTGTCTTTTTATTCCTTGAGCCCACATCTCTCCGCAACCACAAACCTGCCCATTTTCCCAACTCTGCTCACTACCAATCTCTCTTCTCGTTGCTTTTTGGTTTCCAAAGCGAAGCACTAGGCRAGAAAGCTCCATAATCAGCAGAGTAATGTATTACTTTACACAGCACAGCGGACATATCTGTGCAGTGTGAGATTCATTCCATAATTGCAATAATAATGAGATAGACCTTCCACGTGGGTAGGGGTGTTGCTGCTGAGCTCATGCTTCTTGCATAGCACTTCCCAGGAAGGTACCTCCTGATGCTGAGCCTCGCCAGTGCCAGCAGTGTCCCCAGCAGATTCCTGCCACCCCTTGGCTGACCAGTTTCTCCCATGACATCTGTGATAAAATCAGGAGTATTTTGAAAGCAAGATCACTAGAAGTACATTTTGCACCCCTACCCTTAATAGCAAAAATAAGTTTGTAATCAGTACTGATTTGTGTGATTATGGGCTTAATTTAAGTTTGCTAGAAGTACATGGAGGAACAAATACTTTGATTATTTTAAGAGACACCAGTCACCATTTATAAACACCTGAATTTGTGCTATACAGTGGCTCAACAAAAAGCCTCAGTAAGTCATGCACTATCCAACAACTACATTGAGATATGACATGAGCAGCCATTACTCAAGGTGACAGTCTCAGCACAACAAGCCCCTGTTGAGTGCACTTGAGTTTCTGTCAACATGAAACTGATGAACCTAATGGATATCCACCTGGATGAACCCAGCTTCTCTGCTTCGCCACAAGCCATACTGTACAGCGCGGCAAATACACCAAATAGTGAATCGCTCCAACATTACTCTCTGCACAATAAGACTGGCATTTTTCCTGCTTTTCTTCAGATAAGACTGAGTTGTTTTGTTGTTAGGGTTTGGGGGGGGGGTTTGGGGGGGGAGAAGCAAAAATAATAACTCATAATTAATATCCACCAGTCACAGTAGGAACATATTTAAGGTTTAGGAGTAGGGGAAAGGAGCAGAATATATTTTCCAAAGGGTAACCACTGGTAAGAGGAAACTTGGTTTCGATTTTCTCCTTCAGACCTCATCTGCCTGGTACACTGGGGCACGAAGATATCTAAAGGCTGAGCTATTGCAGCCCATYCTGTGGGAAAAAAGCAGCTTCACTCAATTCTGGTGCTGGTTAGACCAGTTTTGGAGGCTATTCTAATCCAGAAATACCAYCTTTTTTAGCTGATGCCTCCATCATTTAAGAGCCCCCTTCACTTTTCCTCAGTAAGTAGGGAATATGGGAAGGAGGAGGAGAGGGACTGACACAGAGGAAGGTGCACACCCCTTACTGATCCTTCATGTCTTCTCCGTGGGGTCTGCTTCATCATCCAAGAAAGGATCAACCACCCCAGAGGGCATTCACCCACATGACATTTGTGCTAGAACATCACATTGGGCTAAGAACAAGCTAATAGAGGGCAGAAATACGATGGCTCTGCTCCATTTCTGAAGCTACATGGGAAGCACTGTTTCTGCTGCTACCTGTAGCCTGAGCAATGCTAGGGAAGCAGGAGAGAAAAAAGAATATTTAATGATTGGAAAGATCATTATATGGCAACAACAACAAAAAGGCATAAAAAAAGGACTGAAGGAGAGAGAGAAAATTTATGGTATATTAATCCTATTAGAGCACTGTGTAGGTAATTGATCTCTCAGAGGATACTGCATACATGTCAGTATGGAGCTGTGCTATTCTGTAGACTTACCTATTTTATCAAACATCTTGAAAGACAATTTTTCTAAGGCTGCTGGCTGAAAAAGGTCAGTATTTCCTCCATGATTCTTTCTCTTGGTTAGGAGACATTTCTTTACTGAGAGAAGACATCACAGTTTCTGCACAGATCCCAAATTATTCCTGTCAAAACTTACAGCTCAGCTGCGTGGTGCAAAGGGAAGATTCATTCCCTAACCTGGAACAGTAGAGAACAAATAAAAAGCACACCAGTTACTTTTCTGCTCCTATAGTTACTTCGTTGTCATTTTTTAATACACGTTTCTCTAAATTACATACAGAAATCTTTTCCTCCTAAAAAAAGTAATGAAAGTCAATGTCTGAAAGCAGAATATTCATCTTCTAACTTTTTTACTGCAGTATTAGGGTTTATATCTTCAGTGCATATTAGAAGAAAAAAAACCAGATAAGTAGCTAGTGAGATTAAATAACAACTCCAGAAATCAATCTCCGGATTTTTTTCAGCACTTAATGCAATGTAGCCAGCAGGGAATAGTCACATTTTGTGTTCATTCATCTGATTAAGGAGAAGGAGCCACTTTCTAGTACCATGTGCTGAGCTGGGGATGAGCCGAATTGCCACAGCGTGAGTCACTGAGCCTACAAACATCCCGAGCCAGTCTCTGCACAGGTGTTCACCAGGGGAAAGGTGAGGGAGCCGCTGACCAAGTCGTCTGTGAACACCAGCAAAACGTCACCACAGGCAAACCAGAGCAAATGCCTGTGCACCTGGAGTCATTTATTTGGACCTTCATTTAAAAGGAACATAAAGTAGTTGGGGAAGGAATAAATCAGCAGCGAGAAGCGAGCTGGAATAACAAATCAGAAGACGACACTGAACTCTGTTCTTCAGGCAGCAAGCTAATATTCTTATCTAACAATATGTCCCTTTAGTGATAATATACTGGAAACAATTTAAATCATATTAATATAAATGAGCGGTAGCTGTTACTGGAGCTCAGTTTAAATGACAAAGCCCTCTATTAAAGTGAATTCATTAGTATCCTCTTCCCTGGATGTGCATCTAATTTGCACCTAAATGATGTGGGGAGGGTTACACTGTGCATGACCCCAACCTGATGCTGCAGTGCTTTGACCACCAGTGAACTGGTGGTGCAAGGGTAGAGAAAGTCTCTACTCTGTACCGTCGCCGAAGACAGCAGTACAGCAATTTCACTACTCGATCAGGCAAAACTCCTTTAAAAGGCAGTGGTCATTTGCAGACGGAGTAAAGAGTGAGAAATCAAAGCTCCGCTGTGCAGCACAGCCACCAGAAATTACGCAGTGTCCGAAGCTGGAGAACACTGCTTACCGAAACTACAGCTAATTTGGTCGAGTCTTCTCCGTTCATCACAATGTTTGCAGTTCCCTTTGCAAGGCAGCTGAGATGATGATAAATATGGTGTGAGACTATTACACTGTGTCTTTTCCCTGAGTCAGAGATAAAGCTGCCTGTGGGAGTTGCCTCCCCAGGAGTCAATGCCAAGGAGAAATCCAGCGGAAACACACGGAGCTTATTAATTGAGCAATGTCCACATTTCTCAGCAGCCATGATCTTACAGAATGAAGCATGCAGTCCCAGTCTGGCACTGTTTACAAACACGATGCAACTGGCATCTTTTCAATATCATCCCAACAGGCGAGTACATGTATAGAGGCTGGTGAAGAAATAGCATTTTTACTGACCGACAGATTGCACTATTACATTACATTGGCCATCCCATTAACAATGGGATGAGTCTTGCCCAAAACATGGTGCAGTGCAAATGTTAGGTCATTTTATGAAGGCCGAGCCTACCCCTGTAAAGCTTTGCTGGAACAGCTATGTTGGTTATGAACACACACACACACACACACACACACACACACACAAAAATCCTATCTCAAAGCCAGCTTAGCTCTGCCAGTGGAGCCCCTAGAGTAGATATAGATATGCTTTTATCAGCTTAGTCAGGTCATTTGAGAAAGTAGTGTAACAAAATCAGCATCTATATCTGCGCCTTTACTGCAGGACTCAGCAGACACTCAATGCCGGCATGGTTCCTGCCGCAGAGCGCTGCCAGGATAAATCAGTCCTGGCACAAGCTATATGATATCTATATATATATAAATTTGTGTATGCATATGTGTATATATGTAGGTATGCATATATGTATATACACGTGTGTATATATGCTGACTCTCAAGTCCCAGTTCTAACTATGGCCACAGCCTTGGACTGCTTCCAGCACACACACAGTCATCCACAGCAGCTCCTCATATTGGTCACTTCATTTCCCACTGCCACCTCCCTTTCATCTTTTCTTTCAAGCTTGCCTAAAATCAGGTCGATAAAGTAGAAAAGCAATAAAAAGTTACTGGACACCTAAAACTTGAATGCTTCAGCACTGAAGATTTTGCAGGGCTCTGGATTACATCTGTGCTATATATACATCTAGTTTTCTTTACTCTGAATTCTGTGACTGGTAATTTTTTGCCCCAGATTTCTCCACTGAGAAATCCATTCCTACAGCAACCAGTGCTAATTTACTCTTCAAATATCGTTACTCATCAAATTCCATAGTGAGTAACTGTTTTGTGTGACCAAAACCAAGCACTCCCTGGAAGATGTATCATCAAAAGACCTTCAAGGGATATTGTGGAACAGCTAAATAAATCTGGATGGGATGATTTTCCTGTCTTGTAAAAATTTTCAAAGATTTTTTTCCTCTGGCACCGTGGGGAAAAGGGTTTTTTTTTAAAAAAAAAGGCACACTAACGACAGTATATTTTTGCAAAACAACTACAATCACAGTTACAACATGTATCCCATAGGAGAGAGATCAGAATTAATTCCCCCTTCTGCTTCTTTGAGACCAAGTTCCCTTCAGCAACCCACTTCCTCTGGGAAACACGTCCTCATAAGTAAATCAAAAAAAAAAAAAAAGAAAAGAAAAATCTGCAGACTCTTTAATTTACCTCTGACATAAGAAATCTGCTCTGTGCTAGCAGATACGGGGGAAACAACACCAACCCACATTTAGGTTAAAAAACATAGTTTTAAAATAATTTGCTATTAAAAGCAGAGCCAGCTGCTCTGAGGCACAGTCTCAATCTGAAGAAAAGTTAACCCATGATATTTACTGTTGCTTTCAGCCAATATCGTTAGGGCTTTCTAATGTAATCTTAAAATTCATTGAAATTATAATATTCAAACCAGCATTTAAAGGCCACAGCAGGTTCCAGGCTCTTATGGTGAGACAGAACAATCTGTGAACCACAGCAGATAAGGCAGGAAGGAGCCAAAACCCCCTGAAGCTGAGAGATATCTCTAAAAACTTCAGTAGGATTTGATCCAAAGTTTGCCTTGTACTCCAACCATCCTAAAGACTGATGGTAATGACATAGTACCATTTCTTTTTTTTTTAGTGAGACTCACATGAATCGATAAACGCAGCCTCATTTGAAATCCAGGTGCTTAGTCCCTGCTCTAATAACACTCTGCAGACTTATGACTGATTAATTGACAGGCATTTTGGAGATACCTAGTGATGAATATCAACAACAAAGTGAAATGTCAGCAAGTGAGTGAACTATATTGCAAGGCTTAGGTGGATTAGGGGAAGTTGTATTGCTAAACAAGAGCATGAAGTTAAGGGATAARAAGTGCAGAATCAGAATATTCAGCAGGATAGTGATAATTAAATCCAGAGAGATAATTTTATTAATGTAGATTTAACTGCTTTACTCAGATTCTCACCTTTTCTTGTATAACCAGCAGGTTTATTCAGAGATCAAGCTAGTAATCAACTTCAGTAAAAGTGGCAATGTGAGTAGAAACGGGGCTGTGCAGTGAAACGGTTAGAGTGAGGAAAAGCAAGCAAAATTACAATTTCTCTGCTGCCTGCTAATGACTTAATGACCTCAAATGTGATCCGTAGGGTGCTTGCAAAGGATGCTGCCTTTTGAAATTCAAGCTGGAGCTTCATATCTGCTATGCTAATTTCCAGACACTAATATGACCAATTTATATAAAATAACAATTTCCTCTGTCATTTTGGACTCATATTGCAATCCTTTTCACTAAAAAAAAAATCATCAAGTAAATAATAATGTCACTTAGGCTAGAAGTGTGACCTTGCTGTGATCCAGAATACAAACCATGTTAACAGCCCAGGTGCAATGTCACTAAAACAAACACATCTGTTTATGAGCAATTGCCTATTCTTGCATGCCTGTTACTGGGTTCATCATACATAATACCATCTTACATTTACAATGAGACTGGCCAGAAAAAAAAAATACAACAGCAAAAAAAAATCTGCTTAACAAAGTGTTTCATATTTCACCACTGAGTTTTGCTTATTGCAAGGACGGGCTGGAACAACCGTGTGTGGGCTTGAAAATGGGAAGGAGAAAAATGCAGAGGTAAGATAATTACCCTGGGTATCAGGGGTTAAATCACCATTGCATGTGATACCTGATTCCCCAGCAATGCCCCAGCCACCATTGTGTAGGCAATGTTCCACCCTGCACGCGTAAATGAATGGCTGGCTTTTAATTTGTAGCCTGTAGGCTCCTAAGAAGTCCATGGAGTGATTTTAAGTTGTCCAAGAAAAGGGATTACAGAAGCAAGCTCTACACATTTTTTTTTCTTTTTTCTTTTTTTTTTCAGTGTCCACAAATTGCTAGGAATTGAAAATCTCTAAACGATGTTTTAAACAGGCTAATGAGGAATGAGATTGGTAATCATCAAAGTTCTGAGGTTTGAACTGGGGTCTCATAAAACCAATGCCAAATGCCATTGCCAGCAAGGGCTCTCTTAATAATATTTTTCCTGCGCACACAACCCAGAACCTCAGGAGTCTTCTTAACAGATATTTGCTTGAAATACTTCCCCAAAGCTTTTCATTTCAACAAATGAGAATTCCCCAACATCAAAAACTTTCCAATCATCTGTAATAAGCACATGCATACACTTTATACAAAGCACGTCTTAATTGTGCATTTCAATCCTTAATTTTCTTAAGCTTAGAATTGATAATCCAACTGGAAAATTGAAAAAAAAAAAGTGTGGTGAGAGACTGCAACTGAACAGAATTGACATGTGAAAATAAATGTATATTTCTTTTTAACATTGTAAAGTCTGATTTCACATTCAAGCAATTGTTTCATTATAACGGCACTTAAAAACCTATAATTACATGTTTGTTTCTATTGTTCAGACCATTTTATATGCATAAGTAAAGCAAACTCTCAGAGAGAAATCCCAAGCAGCAACTGTTTTTAATAGTTCAATTATTTTCTCATCATAATCACTGGGGTACAATCYATGTTAAACTATTCAGCGTTCCTTGAGAAAGTTAACTAAAAATTTATCTGATTTACTTTAAGGTAAGGGCTTCCTAGCTCTGCTCACATAAACATGAATTTGTATTAGCTGTGGGGAGAATCACTGAAATTACATTAGACTTGCAATCCAGCCAAGTGTCTGCAAATTCAACCAATTATTTATATTTTGAGTCTTTTTGATGCTGCTGTTTCTGAAAAGCCCAACAGACTTTCTCTTTAAAGGCGGCGATATCTGATATTGTACACTTCCATTTTATTAAAGTAGAACCATTTTGTGGCCCAGGTAAGAGGTCTAGATAGTATTATAATTATTTACTGGAAATTAGGAAAAAAATGTTTAACCTCCAGAAATCCATTTTATAAAGTAGTACAATTCAGCAGAAGCTGATACTTTAGTATGCTTGCTATATGAAATGATCTGGATGTTTGGGCCTTTTGAACCATGACTGACCACGTATACTCACTGTAGGACTTCTCTGAAGAATTCTCCGTTGGGATTAGACAGAATCAGATCTCTCCAGGCTTCATATGGAAGACTGCCACAGGAAGCATCGTAAAAAATAAATAAATAAATAAATAAATAAAGTCACTCTTCTCCAGTTCAGCAAATAGCAAAGCAATTAGTGTCATGTTAGTAAAACCTGACAGGGGTGGGGAAGTCTGTCCATTAACTTCAGGGCAATGAATTTCACCCCGTGATATGACAAATGCTGGTGCAAATACCTCACAATCGATTCAATTCCACAGGGCTGTGTTTCCCGCAAGGACCTACCCTCCCGCAGTTGCTAAACATCCTGTGACATTTATTGGAAGAGCGCAGGTAACGATCCCAGCTCTACTTGGCAAATTACATTCTGCTTCCATGAAATCATCTTTAAAATTTCAAACGGATTGTACATTATTCATTTCCTGTTTCAAAATGTCCATTATTAGCACAAATGACATTTCAGTAGTGAGAAAAATTATGTCAATGTAATTTGCAAATCAATTTGTAAGGATTTCAGCAATTAGGGGAATTTCTGGACTAAAAACACTACATAATGTGAGATTTTATCTTGACGGATAGACCTGCCAGGATCTCCATCCAAAAATACAGCCGCCTTTCCTTTCCTCCACCCTCTTCCCTACCTTTTCATGAGTTATTTCTGAAAGTTTTGATCTTTCCTGTATATATTACTAGCACCATGGCAATTTAACCATTTTAACCCTCCTGTTGTCACACGGAGAGGAACAGACCCCAGGCAGGACTGGACAAAAAGGACAAATCAATGCCATGTCTGCAGTGCTCAGGAGCCACCAGAGATATTCAAACCCAGTGAAAATTTTACCTCTAAAATGTCCCAAGTGCTTGTTGGGCAGAGAAAAGCAAGATCCTGGCCAAAGTTGGGCATGGGCGCATCATGCAGTCTGCAAGATGACAACCAGTCTCAACATTCCTAAAAAAAAAAAAAAAAAAGTCAGCCAAATGCAGGACCACTGAGGCACAAGGTCTGCCAAAAGCCTCCAGGTCATCATTTTAAGAAGCTGTTTATCGCATTATTTGACCTTTTTTTCTCCCTTTCCTCTAAGTGCGGTGAACTCTTAGCTGTGTTCCAGTTTCTTTTGAACTATACACCAGAGAGATCCTATAAAACAGCCTTGCGGTTATCTCATTACGACTCAGAAATTTACCAGCCATTAAGAAACTGATTTTCAGGTTGTGCTGTCTCACTAGCAGCTCCCTCCAAAAGGTTCCCTGACATCCCCAACTTAGTGCAAATAAAATCAACCCCCTAATTCACCCTCACCCTTCTCCCCCAGTTCCTTGTCACAAATGTCACAACCACAGTGCTGTATTTCTTTGGCCCCATATCTGAAGGGTCATCCTCAGTTCTCCTGTCCCTTTATCAGTCAAATCTGTTATGATCCATCATTCTTCTTTTCCTCCTTGAAGGCTGCCATGCCCCATTATGATTACTGCGCTTTTTCTTTCTGTGGTCCTTCCTGACTCTTACTTCTCTCTAGTCCTTACAAAACCAATATTCCTTTCTGCCTTGTGAATCCAGTCAGACCTAGTTTGCAGGCTTCTTTAGTTGTGGTTCCCGAACCTGCTGTTAAAACCAGGAATCTGCAGCAACCTCCCTTCTGTGTCCATCCGCTCTGCCCCAAGCCCTGGGACGGAGCTGTTTGCCCATCTCCTCCTCACCTCCTACCTTCTCACCTACAGAGGCTGAGCTCACACAACTCAGTGTTCTTCTCGGGGGCCTTGAGACCCTTTGCCCAGTGCCCCTCTCACTGCCTATCTGCAGCAAGTCTTCCCTTCTCTGAGGTCCTCTTGTTCCTCCACCCTGAAAACCTGCATCCAATACCAGCTTTGGCAAATAATCCTTTCTGTCCCCTTTCTCACCCCTCCCTTTGCATAGGGGCAAAAGCATCCAGATACAGTACAGGAAAGGCATGGTGTCACCATGCTCTGCCCTTCAGTCTGGTCATCATTAGACCAGCAGCAAAGCCTTGAGTCTGGGCACAGTGCGTCTGTTTTGCACCTGTATTGCACAGAGATTGCAGTTTTTGGTGATGCCACAGCAATGCTCCAATTCAGGTGTCCAAAGCTCTTTTTCAGGCTCTGCAGAGAAATCAGCTGTTATGAACCTATCACACTTTCTGCTCCTGCTTTCCTCTGACCTCCTCTGCCCTTCTCCAGACAACTTCATGCTGTCCCCTGTGTTCTTCAGTATATCCCGTACAGCTGCTTTCCTGTCTTTTTGTTTGACTGGTCTGAGACAGCAGAAATAGAAGATACTGGTAATTGGGGGAATTCTTCAATTTTTTTCTATTTATCCACAGCAGGACTATTTTAAGCTCCTGTTTCATATAACTCTTCTCTTTCCTGTGATCTTCTTTTATACAGGATATTTTCTTCCCATTAAATCTTGGACATGTGGAGAAAGAAATGTCTTATGAGTGCATAGTATCCACACACAAAGTCAGCTCTTTTTTTGCAATGTCCCTGCATGGCCCTGTAGTGTCTTGCTGGGTTAGGAAACAGGTTCATAAAGCATTTAACCAACTTCCAGAGCTTTTTTGTTAGAAACAGAAATAAACAGAACAGCTGAGCTGGTCAAAAACATCCAGCTGGGATGCTCTTCCCCTAAGCTTCAGACAGTCACGCCAGCTGCTGTGGTAGGGAAAACAAGCATAGATAAACAGAACATTCAAAATAATCAGATACACACAACACTACAAATAACTTAAATAGGGGTTTCACATCCTGAAGGGTTGGGACAGAGTTGTTCAAGACAGATTTTTCCTGGCTGCGTCTGAACTACCTATTAAAGCAAATGACAGAGCACAGCAGTGAATTCAAGGCAAGAGCAGCCTGCATCATCAGTGTGGTGAGAAGAAAGTTTTCATTTTCTGCTTTATTTACACCATGCTGCAACAGTTACACAGACAGTACATGGCCCTTCAAAGCAAGGCAGAGGACTTCTTGTGATAAGTGAGAGGGAAGAGAGTGGAAATAGTTCCAGGTGAACCGCTGGAAGCACAGGGGATTTAAAGTTAATATCAAATTGCAGATGGAAATCTAGAATGCCAGGAGCAATATAAAATTCAAAATATTAAAGAATTAGCAACTAGCATTACCCCAAACTTCCAGAGTTTTAAGCATCAAGATGTTAGAAGAGACCACCTAGAATATTTGTTTCTTTTATAATCCAAAGTTAATGCTAAAGTAAAATAAGAATTTTGCACATCAAGGCCCTGGAGAGAAAACCTTTGTCTTTGCTCATTGACATTGTAGGAAAGCTTGGAGACTCCAGCTGAGTTGAATCCCATCAATGTGCTACACAAAATAGGAGATACAATGCATATGGTATAGATTAATACAGATGTGCTAGAGCTGTGGTAAAGGAGGGATAGTTCTCTCCACTTTCCAGGAGGAACTAGGCAGTTTACCATAGATCACAATGGAAAGCCCTGACTGCGTCCAAAATGAAACACAAACTCTCTCAAGCTCTGCAACATGGTCTTTGAGCTGCAAAAAAAGGTGACATTCAAGGAGTCAGTGCTAACAATGGTATTGAGGTTGTGCCTGCTAAGACAAGGCGAATCTAGTACATTTTTCAAGAAGGGAAAATGAATTCACTGTCACTCACTCCTGCCCCAGCATTTCCGGCCCAGCTTCCCTGCCCACCACAGGCACGTGGGCACTTGTGGCTCCTGTCATCGCTCCCCTTTGCCTCATCTCCTGAGAATGCATTTTGCTCTCTCTTTCAACAGCCCTGCAAACAACTCTCCTTATGTATAATAATTTCAAGTTCATCCAAAAATCCAGCATTTCAGATGGAAAAACAGGCATGCTTGAAAGCATTATGAAATTTTCAGCTTTCCAAACGCAACCAAAGCCAGAAGCCTTTCAACCTTGCCCTGGGCTCCAGCAAGGCAAGACCTTCATTGTTCACTTGGTTTTGTTACACAGAAAATATCATGTAATCCGAGTTCTGGAGGAAACGCAAGCAGCAATCTTAGTTTTGTGAGAATTGTGTCCTGCCCACACCTAACACAACTTGGGAACTGATGCAGCCCTGCCTCCATGCATCTGCCTTGCTCACGGGTCAAGCTCATCAAGACGAGCGCAGCGCATTTTCTCAGAACATCAGGGAACGATGAAGAGATTAATGGAGCAGGGAAAACCAGGGGCAGCAGCAAAATCTGTTACTGCATCTGCACTATTTCTGAGTTTTAGACAACAAACAATGTATTTGTGCCCTTCCCAAAATTCCCTGGGGAGAACACACTGTTTTAGTGGTAAGACCAGAGAATTCTAGATATAGACTCAGCCCCACCAAAACATGACTGCTTCTGGATAGAGGGGTTTGCAATCAGACCCAGATTCTGAGAACATGTGGCTTTTGGTTCACATCTGGCCTTCAAGTAAAAGTAACCAACTTCCTGTGCCTGGGCAARACAACATTTCCTCATCATACTTTACTGGTCTTTCTAAATCACCTTTTCTATTCCACCCAGCTCCGGCAGAACAGGAACCTTCTTTACTTAGTAGGACTACAAGATTAACTTCCATTCACCATGCTTCGTCATGCAGCTTTATAGCACACCTGCTTACCCAACCTAAAGATATGGGTCTGCAGGTTTTCATTTTTCTCTTTGCAAAGCCTTCCATGTTCTTTTTGTAACTGAGATAGATTAAACCCTTTTCCCCCTCCAAGACCCAGAGCATTCTCACTTTTTAAATATTGGCTAAAAGAAATAAAAGATCGTGTTTAATGACTGGTTTTGCATATCCTTTTGCCTAGGATATGTCATTTTGTGGCTCATTAATGATAAATATGTATTTCAGAACACGGAAAAAAAGTAAGTTTTGGCCAGAGTTAGCTGTGACAAAGCAGTTACTCCCCGCTGCATTAGCCACCATCCATGGCTCACCATGCGACCTGAAAACTGCCACCAGTGGTGTGACCTCCTCAACAGTCCCACTTAGTACAGCTTTTGTTTACTCTATCATTTAAGAAATAGAAGTGACTGTGGAATAACTCCCAAACGTGCATCTCTCCACACAACTAAAATTCAAGGCATGAGGCAAAAGATAGAGTACAGACAGAGAACTATTTATTTTGTATGTATGTCAATCAGCTGTGGAGAGCGTATAAAACATTTTCCAGAAAACAGAAAATTGATTTCTTCCAAATGAGGAGAGATTTTAAGAACATATGCCTACTCTGGAGAGGAAGAGCAAGCAATCGACTTTGCATATCAGAGTGGCCCAAAATGAGGGGACGTTAAATCCCTGGGCCCRGTACCATTCAGCAGCTGAGAGGGCGCTGCCTCTCCTGGGTGGGCTGGGGTTTGCAGGTAATGGGAACTCCTTCCCTCACCTGCAGAATTCAGGCATTAAGGGAATAAGGGAATAATTAAGGGAATAAGGGAAACTRGCACTTCATTTTCCAGTAGCTCTAAGCTTAAGAAAATATTTTGTCTTTCTGACTTTGTTTGGTATCTTTTTAGGCTCTTTGATACTGTGTCATAGGAACTGAATGCTCAAAAAACAACTACAGGAAACTGAGGGGTTTTTCCTCTCCAACCTTTTGGCAGGAACAAAAACATTTGCTTACTGAATTACCTGTGGAGTAACACAAAGCAATACTTCAACCAGCCATGACAAATCAGAAACACAAGGTAAAAGCCAAACAACTGGGAGCCTTCTTGAAAGATCATAAATTTCCTTGTGTGACTCCATTTCTCTAACAAGCTTCTGTCCCTGAAAGTACTGTTTTTTAAAAAATGTTGCTTTACTTCAGGGCAATCCAGGAATGGCAGGGAAAAAAAAAATCACAAAGTGACCAGACTGTTGCTTTGAAAGTATACTTTTCAGTGTTAATGAAATATATTGAACATACTGAACTGTTAGCTCTGGAAAATAAAAACTTCTATTGATAGGAAGAGCTGAAGGGAGACAGCACAAACTTCTTGCTTAGTTCTATACATGTCTCTTTAACCTTAACATATTAGGGAGAACATATCTAGAGGAGGGAAGATAATGAATAGTTCAGTCATTATGTCAAAAAAGATGCAAGTGTTCAGTTATCCATTCTGAACAAGAGCTCTTTGTCATAAATGATCAGGTTGCATTTGAACTGATAAACTGACAGCAACAGGATTTTTCATATCCCTCAGCCATCCAAGTCTTCCAAGTAGAAGATATTTGTTGTTTTGGCTGTATACATTTTTAATATGCAACAAATCATGAGACTAGAATGCACAATGCAGCATTCTAAGTACAAACACATTTATGAAATAGTGCGCCTTAAATACATGTGTTTGGAGATCATGAGATACCCTATGATCTGAACTAAAGAGAGTGTTTACAAAGTATACATTATACAATTCCTTGGTCATTCAGTAATTATAAAAAATAATTTATATTTGAGGCATTTCTTCTCACCTTCAAGATCTCTCATAAAAGAATACAATAATAAACATGAGCCTTGCTTTAGCTCTTGCAAAACTGAAGTCGTTCAAATATTTGCATGCAGTCCAAAGGAATGATAAATAGTGTTTGTCACACCTACAACCAATTTTATGAAACAAAAAATGTAACAATTTACAAAACATTAGATGCTCTGTATTCTTCCTTTCCTTAAGGGCTAGAAGTGAAGACAGAATTCGTATTTATATACCACTTTTTTGATACAACCGAAACTTCTGCTTGAGGCAGAAAATGTTTGAAGTGTTAGAAACAGCACTCTGGGTCCATGAAGTGGCCTAGATTATACTTCACATAAGTTATTATATAAATCTCAGCTTTCATTATGAAGTATGACAAAGTTTAAAAAGCCTTAGATGTGTTATGAAAAACAATATTATGAAAAATTCTTCCTATTATCTGTTTGATTTACTGCCTCCTTCTACATATACTTTCTAGTTATGTGTTTGTTTTCTTTATTGTTAAAAATTAGAACAGTATGAGATTAAATCAGAAAAAATGTGCTGCTGTAAACTCTTAGTTACAGAATTACTTGCTTCTGCTGTATTGCCTAGATAATTCACTGATCTGTGTACCCTAATAAATATTCCAGCAGGTCGGTCTCAAATACAGATCCTCATCATGCAAACATGTTTAAGACACCTCAGTTTCTGGAGCCAACAAAACAGGGTCATTTTCTCAGCATCGCGTCCAGCCACCTTTGTTTACCCTCAGCCTAAATCACCAGGTAGGCAGCTGTAGCTGCCCTAACTGGCAGCAGCCTTCCTGCACGTTCAATGAGAGGCTTGGACTCGCGCCTCTGGATGTGTAGCAAGACTCATCAGCCACTCTGCAGCAGAGACTGAAAGTCCCCGGAGCACTGGGACTGAAAACAGGACTTCAAGTTTGGGGCAGAGTTGAACTATGTATGAAAAAAAACACAGAAAGAAGGAATATCAGAGATATGGAATAACATCCATGTGCAGAAATACTAAATAAAATAGGATTCTTCAGTTTAGAAAAGTAATAACTGATGAAGGATACAGTTGGGTCCTGTGAAACTGTGAAGGTGAAAAGAACAGTTAGTTGCTGTTTCTCATCATACAACATATTGATATAATCAGGCACAAAGTTTAAAAATAAAGAAATTATTTTTTCACATAATGCACAATCATAGCATGGGAATTATTGTTACAGAAGACTGAAGGTTAGAAGTGTAAGTGACTTCAGTTTTAAAAATTCATGGAAGACTGGTCCAGAGATGGCTATTAAACRGCATGGTCTAGCTCAGGAATCACATAACCTGCTGAGCACCAGAAGACAGGCAGGGATGTCGAGAGAAGGATGGTTGTCCCCCTTGCCTGTTTCCTTTCCCTGACTATGCTGTCCATTACARCTGCCGGGGATGAGATACGGCTCTAGGATGGGGCAAAATTTAGCTTCATTGGGAAGAAAGCAGTGATCTCTTCAAAATGACCACGGAGCTGTTTATATTCAAAAAAGCAGTAATAATAATGAGAATTAAAGATTCTGCCTATTAGAATAAACAATATACGGAATATGGACTGTTTCCTATAGGAATATATCAACCTTGTTACTGCCATTCTGAACTATAAGAATTAGAGCTAGTATTGAGAGACTGCATGCTCCTCCTATATTTCTCATCTGAAATACAGAGCCTCTTTCTGACAGAAAGTCTTTCAAAATAGAAGGAATCATGACTAGTTTCTGAGCATAATATTTACTTATTTTCATTGGGATTGAAACAGCAAAAGGGATACAGGCTCTAGATGCCCTTGCCATCACTCATAAATATAATCCTAATGCACCAATAACCAATATATTAAAATAATCATTATAAATAATTATGAACGGACACATGAGAGCTTGAAATGACAAATTAGAAGTGTCATCTCACTATGTGCATTAGCCCAAGGTCACTCAAAGCCAATGTATTTTTCCTCATATCAAGTTAAAAGTGTCAGCTACTGCAGATTTTGACCCAAGCAAGGCACAGCTGAAATCTCTGCAAGAAGCCTGACACTAAAGTGTTTATTATGGTGCAATCCAGAGACCGTTTGCATGTGTGATTAATGTTGTACACAGGAGCAGGGCTGCTGTGTGTCAAAATGCTCACATGACAGAAGTGTGTTCTTAGAAAACAAAATATAAAGGCTAATGAAAATGCCTTTTATAAGCTCACAAAAAGTTACAGAACTAAATCAAGAGGAGAAGGCTTAGACAATAATAAAACAAACCTTCCCCATAAGGTCCATGCAAGTGGCTAGGAAGGGTTTTTCGGTTCCAAGCACAGCAACATCGTGAAGGGACGTCCTGTCAGATACCAAAGCACTCTTTCCATGTAAGTGCATATGAGACAGAAGCGCAGTACTCCACTTTGTATGCTTGGAAATGACACTTGGAAAAAAAAAAAAATCTTTCTTCACCTCCTCCTTGTTGCTCCATCAACAATCAGTATGTACTGCTGGCTGAGCCTTCTTCTATGTTAACCATCTTAAACTTCTTTCTTCAGACAGGTATTGCTGAATTTACATTATTTTCTCACATGCCAAAATTTTCATGCAGCTTCATAGAGCAGTGACTGCTGAATTGCTGCCACTTGTAGCTTTCTGCACTCAACATAGTGTATGACTGGATCAGCAACAGAGACAACAGTTATTCTCCTCCAGCCATTGCTTAGACACTGCTAGTTGAAATCGAGTCTATGAAACAATACTGTGCATGACAGACCCCAGATGTTGGGTTTATTTTTATATACATGTGTCAGTGAGACCTTCAAATTAGTGTTCTTAAAGTTGTTATCACCAGCTGGAAAGGTACACACAGTCTGCAACACATACAGCCTGTACACCTGCCTAAGATTTGGAAATGTCCAACCAGCTTCAAGGAACAACTAAGCTCCTGTGCCTTTGCTTCTTTGGTTATCACTGCAATTTCACATCAATAACAGAAAATAAAGAGCCAGAAAGTGAAGGCCTCTATTCAATCAAGAGCTTCTGCATTGGCAAAGATCCTGAAAAGTTTGTGAGCAACAGAACTCAGACTGCAAGGGAGGTACAGAGTTCAGCTCAGGGTTATTTAGCATTTAATTTGATTTCCTATGTTTTCCTGCTTTGTATTGATTGATTTCAAATCCCTCCTCAATATCCATTTCTGCCACAATAGCTATGGTAATTGCCAGCTCATATTGGATAGGCAAGTGGACAGCTGAGACTATGGATATAATTAATGAGTCTATTTTATACAGCCCACCTTAAACCTTCAATTTATACAACAAGCCATCTATGTAACAACATCTTCCGATCACAGTCCTTTTCATTTTTCCTCTTCTGCTCCTATTTGTTATATTCGCTCATCACTGCATCTCAATTTAAACTGTAAGCATTTGCAGTCAGAAATTCTGCCTGACTATATTCTTGTGCAATGAGACCTTGTCACAATAATATACATAATAATATTACATCCTTCCAACCATTTCCTTATCATTTCCAAGTATATTTCTTCCTCAAATTTGTTTTAAGCAGAGGAAAGGAAGCTGCTGTCTGATTTGCATTCAAACATGAATAAGATGCCAAGTGCTCAGACTCTGAAATGATCACTTCATACTACTTTGCTTATAGGGAGAGGCGTTTTTTTTAATTTTTTAAGCTAGACAACCAGACTTGATGCCACAATTCTGTGGGTCCATAGAAATGATAATCTCTTTGGGAAAAATTTTGGAGATACCTGTCTTCTAATATCTATGAGCTATAAACAAAGTCCCTAAGAAGTTAGTCACAGGATTCCTGTTTTTCTAGGATCCTGACGGTTCTCGTTGTTGCGTGCAGCTGACATTTAATGGTTCTCTTGAGTTACTGCTCAACAACCAGTTCATCCACAGAGAAAATTAATACAGTTATGCTTTTACCCCTCCCTTCCCTATTCCAAAGTCATCCTATTACTCCAAAGACCAGCCAGGACTCCTTTCAGTACTAACAACTCTGCATTATAAGCAACAGCAAGAACGACTACCAAACACAAACTTCCTATTCCTTTCTTCACCCTTAGGAAGTTAAGATTTTGACAGACACTTTCAAGTGACCCACAGAGACTAGGTCAGAAGTACACATTTATTGTTTTATAATCTTCCACCTGGCAGAACAGACAGATGCAAAGTAACCTATGGCTGAAATGATTTTTCCTCCACAGGCACAATTCTGTCGTATAGCTAATTTTGGCCGTCGATTCTGCTCAGTGAAGCACTGCAAATTATACATGCACAAGCACAGAGCCATTTCCAGAGAGTAAATTCAGGTTAAGTATCATTCAAGCATTTGCATGCAAGACTACCACCACAGTGAACCATGAAGATATTAACACCAWGATACACTGAAAAAGATGCACTGAATGCATTTATTTATTTACAGCATAAAAAGCCAACTTTTCATTCCCCAGACAACCATTTGAAAAGCTGAAAATTAAAACTACTCATTCTAGACCCTTCGCAAGTACCTAGGAATAGCATGTGGTGGTGATGTTTGTTTTTAACTAAAATATTTAGACATCTGGAACTGAAAGGAATGCCAACACCCTTTAACTTCCTAGTAGAGAGAGAAAATAGGATTCTTATAGTATATTCATATCACTTAGTTATAGTTCACACAAAAACATAATTAAATCACAATCAACTGGATCTCAGTTATGGCCTTCTGCAGCTATACATTGAGCATACAACTGGATATAAGATCTGAATTTTCTAAACATTAGTCAGGGTACACTGTACAGTCTACCTGCCTGACAGACCTCAAATTCATAGTACTGAACTGAAAAAAAAAAAAAAAAAAAATCAAGAAAACACATTTTAATCTACTACTACGAATCATAGCTTCTTTTAAGATACCGCTGACACCAATTGCAGTATAAATCTTGCTCAGTAAAGTAGAAAGTCTATTTACTTCTTTATAATGTCAGTTTAACAATGTTTGTTAAAATAAAACTGGTCTTTACTAAAACTTCAGATATACTCATTTAGACATTTCTTCCAAGTTAATGGACAGCATCAGGACACAGTAATTTAATATTCTATACAGTTTTGATCATTAAGAAGGTAACAACCAAATAAGTAACATTGTGCTGGAAGATGGAGTTTTTTTAAGCTATTGATCTTGCAGGCTATACAAACACCCTCCAGGTAATTTTTATTATAGCAAGTGATTCTTGGACCCATTATCAGTAAGGAAGAACAGTGACTCTGCAAGGTTAAGGTCTACTAATATAAGGGGGTGACTTCTTGGGAACAAACTTCATTAGAGGCACTTAGCTCAAACTGACTTTAAGAAACTGTCATTAAGTAATACAGCATTGATCCAAACAGGGCTTAAACATGATTAAAAGCTTTTTATTTTAATTTTTAGCATTACCTAGAAATATTGGATCATTACAGCTGAAGAGTGGAAGTAAAATTTCTGAAATAACACTAAATCATAACAAGGAGAAGAAAAGTATTTCTGGAGTTTGCTGCATGTTAAAGGATAAGATCAGCCATTGGCCTTTTGAAGAACAGGATCTGAACTGAGAGTTTTGGCTGCTGGATTTGCTGCAGAGACTTGAGCAGCATTCCTTGAGAAATGGATTTAGTATGTTTTAAATTCTGCGCAACAGACAATATAATAAATACCGAACAGAGCAGGCAAATAAGCCAATTGTACGGCAAGAACACTGCTTGCAACAATATCACAGACCTGTTATCACTACAGCTACTATTTTTTCAGTCATGAAAACCATTTATCTTAAGGATTTTTAACAGAACTAATTACAGCTGCTAAAACATTTGATATACAGAGATGCGATTTTTCCCCTCCCAGACCTCTGTTTAAGCCCCCTAAGTAAGTATTGCAGGGGTGAATTGCTTTAAAATAGTTTTCAGCAATCTGCAAGAAACAAATAGCTCTTTTCTCCTCAACAGTCTAACTTGAAATGTGCTAAGAGCCTAAAAAGGACTCTCCCACCATGTGGTTAAGAAACAAGAGTCAATATCCCATCAAGTCTGCGTGATAGTCAAATTGGACATGCTAACCAGATGGCTGTGCTTCATATTAGATTTGGCTTTCAGTTTGGAGGTAGTTAAGTAGCTGAATATCCCAGTTAATTATATTTCTGATGAGGATAGCCAGGTTGGTTTCTTTTCCCCCCCCCAGAAGTAATGTTCCAATTACATATGCTCTAAAACAATTTGGAGATCAAAAGAAAAACATTGCATCTAGAACTGATCTAAGTATAATATTGTCACAAGGACTTCTGGCTCCAACGGGAGAACTTCTACAGAAAGTTAGTCAACTGTGTTCAGAAGAAATTTTACTTAAATCTTTTATTGATATGAATTGATCACTTCATTTGGGGAGAATTTTAGAAGGGCAACAAGAGGGGTTAACTTCATATGCCCTAAAAACAATCTTGGAGGTTGTTCAAAATTTTTATTGTGCAAGGGTTTTTTTTCTAACTGGTTCTTGAAGAGAAAGTTGAATTAAATGGCATTCTTCACTCCAAGCTCACAAACTTCTAAGATTTCAAGGGCTAGGGCCTTAAATATCTCATAAAAGTCAGTTTAAGCCAAAATATGAATGCAATAAATAGAGAGTCCATAAAAATCAGTGATTTGTTTAATTTAAACACATTTTTCCACTGCATAATACATTTGAAATGTTTACAATACAAAAATTATAATTGCTTTTAAAATAGTGTTAAAAAGGTGAGGAATATTTTTTCAGGGATCATTTCTCAACATACGGAGTTGAAATAGGCAGGAAGTGGAGCACTGCAATCCTGTTTCATGGATGCTTGCACTTATCAAATTACCGTATCTRCATTACCAACATATTCAATTATTATTACACATCTTACAACTAACAAGATCTGAAATACACACTTTAATAATACAATTCACTTTCCATATTCGTATGTTGATTCATATTTGTACTTGTCATTTGTCATATGCTATCATAGTGAGGAAATTCTGAGAAGCAAGGATTATAGGTGATTATTTAAATCCAAATGAGAAGTTCCCTGAACTGTTAAAAATATTTTCACTAAAAATAGATCTTGAAAAGTGAATTTTCAGTCACCACTTGGGACTAACAGCATTATAAATAAACTAAAGAGAAAAATTTAATCAGTTGTAGGTAAAATACATTCAACAGTGCCTCTTGATTTAACAAAGAGATGGTCTAAGAAAACCCTAACCTCCTTTCCAACTCATAGTGACATGGATTCTCTCTTTTACATTCAAAAATCACATAGCAATAGCAATTATAGCTATTCTTTACCCACAGAACATGTTTTAATACCTGGAGATGAGAGCTGAATCATTCAGCAGGTTTTACGGTATTTTTCTCCAGCCAGCCATTTCTCCAAACACTGTAGCTAGATGAACCACTGAAGCTCCAAAGACCTTAACTTTGTGCAGTTGAATCACATTTCTAACTCCTAGGTCTTTCTGTTTAGTTTGCCTCTACATTCTGCCCAAAAGCTCTAGACCAGTTGTCTCTGAACTAAGGACACTCTGCAGTTTGGAGGATTCAATTCTTATTAAACATAAAAATAAGTCTTAGCAAAACAGACTTTTAAGGCCAAAAGGTCCAATTGGATCACTTGTTCTGAAAAGGACACCACAGACCATTACATTTCACACGTCAATTTGATTAGTTTAGGTTGAGTAAAAACATTTGTTCTGAACTCATCTAACTTGATTTTTACTGAAGTTAGCTTTTTAAGCTCTGTGACTATGCATGGCAGAGACCTTCCTTCTTTTTGGATAACACCTCCCATGATACATTTCTGATCCTGAACAAACTGCAATGTTCTTCTAAAAAATAAACAAACATCAGGGTTATGGCATAAGAAGCACTGCCATACTAATGTCCTTTTTATTGTCCTATTTCATGAACTGYCTTGATTAAGGTTGGTAATTATATGACAAAATCTATTCAGCCTTTCTCAGTTCTTTCATTCCAGCTAGAAACATAACATCTTGCTCTGTTTTTATTGTGATTATCATTGTCTTAAGAGATATTGGGAGTCCATACATTTTTCTGCTCTTTGCAACCTAATAACCAAGTCCTGCTCTCCCTTAACATTTATTTATGTCAAGATCACCTTCATATCCCTCAGCTATTGATTTACTTTCCATCTGTCCTACAGTGAATTCTAAAGTCTTCCAGTGCTTCCCTATTGCCACCTCTGTTAATGAGTTAGCATTTAAGTACCTATTCCCATATAAATATTTCCCARGTACAATTCACTCTGACGTTACTTCAAACTTTTTATAGCTGTTTTCCAATTGCTATTTACCTATATACTTCAGTTCAGTGTGGTGGGAATGGAACATCAAGCAACTATTGCTCATAAACTTTGTCTGAATCAAATGCCTATATCCTTCAGCTTTTAAGGAATTTCAGCAATTTTAAACAAATTAGTGTACTAAGGAGTGAAAGAGCTTTTTTTTTGTGTGAACTGGATACCAAAGGCAGAATATTTTATATTGAGATGAAGTACTTTTGGTAGTGGTATTAAGAGTATAGATTGAAGTGGAGGGATAGATTCATATTTTCAGAATGATCTATTAAAATCAGGGGTCCACTGACAAACAGGAAGCTTCAGATTGCGAAGGAACAGGGAACGATGGTAACAGCGTGCTGGAGTAACAAACACAGATGAAGTAAAACCTGAAAGGCAGTGACCGGCAAGCACAGTGGCAAGCACAGGTTATTGAGCTAACATAAATTAGAGTAGTGATATCTCACAATAGGTCTAAAAACTGTCAACCTTAACATCTATTATGTGAAAGATAAGAAAAAATACACAGGAGAGCAAAATAAAGAGACCACACACAGCAGAGTTTAGTTAAATGATGTCAGTTATTGAGCAGAGCTACAGGGTAGTAAAATGGGCAGGGGGSAGGAAATACATATAATGACCTAAAAGGGCTCCATGCTTTTTTCCCATGGATTTTTTTAAAGAGACTTGAAAAGTATAGATTTTAGAATATGCTATATATGCTAAAAATTGAATTCACAAGTATCATGGTACAAAAACTACCAAAAGCGTTACTGAGATGAGAGACCTTGACTGCATCTGTCCAGCTGTAATTCGTTAGATGATTCCAATATGCAGAGGCAAAATAGGGAAAGCCCAGATCATCATCAAGGGGGAGGCTTGTCCAACAGCTCCAGACTACCCTTGCCCTGCTCTAATGGCACAGGTGTGTGCAGTAAAGGAGCAAAGCAGCACAGGTGAACTCTTAACAGTTTTGCCTTCTTGCAACACAGCTGGGCATTTCCTAAGCATGGAAAATGTTACATAGACCTATTACTACTGACAGATGAAGAAAATCAGGCAACGATGAATAGGTTTGAACATTTGTACATCTAAAAAAGGATACATGAAATAATACAAAAGGGTTGCTAATCTTTACAAAAAACTTCAAGAGGTATGCATATAACACTGTTAAAGGTGTGGCCACCATACTTCACTCAAAGCCTATAGTACTTAGAGATGAAGCATACAGACACAAAACTGCAAGCCTCGATTAATTAGAGAAAAGGACTTGGACACCTCCTCTCTGTCTTAGTCCTTTTAAAATATAAATTGACATTCAGAACTCTGGAGGAAGCAGGGAGGCAAATGGCATTTGTATGGCAACTGCCTCATCTCCTTTGAGTCCCAATGCGCATCTCCMTTACACTACGCACAGCACTCAAGTAAATGTCGCTGTTGGGTGACTGAGCCTCACCGCCTACTTGAAGCACGCAAGAGACTTTGCACTGCCAAAGCTCGCCTAATGGAGTCGTATCCCGAGAAAGCATACAACAAGGAACACAAAGCAGCATTATATGTCTGTTAACGGAATGCTGTTCAGAAAAGCTGAAATAAGGTGATATCAAAAGAGTTGTAAACCTTACAGAAAAAGTTTTGTTAAATGAAGTGCAGTAAAGGTTTATGCATCACACAGTCCAGTTGGAGTCACTGAAATGAAACCAACTGGCCTTTCAGTCTCTCTGCAAAAGAGAAAAAGCTTTGCAGGAGCTCTCAAGCAACACCTTCTCTCATCACATAAGGATAGGACCCCATGACCCTCTAAGGAATAAAGTCTATCCTCACCTGAGGATACATCTGAGGAATAAAGTCTATCCTCCCCGAGACAAGGGAAAAGTTTTATATAGGTGCATCATCTAGTTTAAATGAAAGTCTGCAATGACTGGGATGAGATTTCAGGACAACTATTTTTGAAAAATGCTTTGAGTAGCTTTGCCATCAGTGTTTGTATTTTCAAAATTCTCCAGTCTTGCTTCACTGCCACCATAAATGCCATTTTTTATTAAGCACTAAGGATGCTCTTGATTCTCAAAAGTTCAAATAGATGACCTCTAAAACCCTGAGGAAATGAGAAAGCTACAGCAACATTTGTCTATGCTTAATATACATAAACGACCTTGACTGCCCTACATGTCTAAGTAGAAACGTAAGTGTGAGGTTTGAAGTGCTTCTTCCTTGGTTAGAGGATAAAAATTTCCAGGGAACTAACCCTGGCTCTGGAATCCTTTACTGTATTCCACATAATACCAAAGTCATCAGAAAGTCTTTAAAATAGTAAAATCTACAGCATTTTAAACTTCCGTAAACCTTTTTGAAACTGCACGAAAAGCATGTGGCTATAATGGCACCACAGAATAAGCCTCTAACTATATTCCTGCTAAAACTCTAGAAGACAAATAATTCTTCAGTGTCTGACTGCTCAAAAGGAAGATTCTGATTCTGCCTTTTTATACACTGTCAAATACAAGATATTCTGCTTTCAATGAAAAATTTAAATGGTCAAAGTTCGTGAAATAAGAAAATAAATCACCATCTGCTGTATTCAAACAGCAACAAGAGCATTAATTTTAATTCGTTGCTAGTTACTCGTAACTGTGTGCACTAGTTTGTATGTTTTTCTACTATATATTTTATTATTGTCCACCTGACAGGTAATAAAAGGGAACAAAGTGTAGTTCAAAGCAATTTGTAGTACCATTAATCAAGAGGCAAACTCACAAAAATGATCTAAACCAGTGAAGGAGAAAGATACAGGTTTTGTCAAATACTGTTTRTTACATTTAACACTTTTCATTCAACAGAAAGATTTGATACTCCTTCCCKGTAATAGAGTAGAGCCCTGTTTTTAAATTCTATGCTTGACTTCCTAAAAATAATTTTATTCTGCTAATGTAACAATCCAACGTAGCATAGGTGAACAAGCCAATCATTCCTAACATAAAAGATTTCAAAGTAAATGTAAAGTCCAATGATGAAATGCTAATAATTTCATTCATACAGAAGCTGACAAAGTCTACATTAGTAAGATTATGGCATAACAGAAATGTTTCTACTCCATCATAAATTACAAATTCTTGGCCGGGAAACACAGCACCTGCATTCAGTGCCCCAACCAATTCATTCTTCCCCTGCTGTTCTAGTTAGGAACATAAACCTCATTGAAGGTCTGAAAGAGTTAGACTTCTACAAAGAAGATACATGGTGATAATACTCAGGCACCTCCAGTTTAGGTATTCAGTAACTCAAAATTAGATGACAGCTACCACTTGCAAGAACACTTTGAAACCCTAAAGTCAAGTTCCTTAAGTATCTAATACAATCAGCGGAGCCAAACAGATCCATAGAATCATCCCTGGAGTCCACCCAAGAGGGGTTTGGCCGAGAGTTTAACCAACAGGAGAAACCCGACCCAGAGGTATTGGTAACTCCTTGCTTCTTGGATCTGGAACAACCACCCTTCAAGATCCACGGTGTAGAACACTTCTCTTCAGGTTGGATTTCTGTAATTCCTCTGAGTATGTGAAAGGAAGTAAGATTTTCCAGTTTACACAAAGCAGTCACTAAAACTAAATTAAGGAATGATTCAAGGAACAAAAAACAAACAATGAATCCCAACATATTCTCTTTTAACAACCAAAGGCATGTTTTGTTTTTATAGTGGTGTTGCACTGAGCCCTGCACAAGTTATGTGCGCTTAGAGGAACACAATTTAGATGAGAACCCAAGGATTTATTGTTAGTCTGAAATCTTAACAGTAATTAAATAGTTATTAGTCCAGTCACAATGACATTAAAAGTCCAAATCATCCGATTACTGTAGAGAAAATAAAATGCCTAAAATAATGCAGCTAGCAAACGGTTATGTACTCAAACACTTTCCTGTATAGACCCRTTTCTCTGGTGTTATACTCACTGCTCCTCAGAGTCCCATGGTCACAGCACCCTCTTCCCTGGTTGCAGCAAATTGTCAAGAGCCCCTAGTTCTTCACCAGGAAGACATGGATGCTGGTGGTTGGATTGTTTCTTCTCATCTCCAGTGTCCACTTGGGGCAAGTTTATATTTGTCCCCAAATGCTCTACACACTGTTCTTTCTTCATTGGTCTGGTAATTCCACATTACATCTAAATATACATAGTGTGGTTTACTCACTTTAGAAACTTGTTCATTGTTCTGTTATCCCTAAAATCAATTTTACCCAGCTCCTTAGGCTGTATTTCTTTAAGGATCAGTCCTTGGCCACTGGTGATTTGTTTACACCCTGGGACCTCTGGTATCATCCCAAGCCTACACTCCTCCACACTCTTATTTTAATCTAAGGTCATAGATAAATTTATTCTATGCAGAATACCTACTTATTACTATCCATTAGCTACAGAAATATATATAAATTGTTATAAAGTGTTATCTAAATTGTTATAAAATGTTACACCACACAATTATACAAAGGTAGGCTAAAAACAAATTAGGTAATAGTTACCTGGTCATCTGACATTTGCTGTTAGCTTAACAGACTAAAATAAAGCTCCAGGTAGGCAAGAGAAAACCAGACAAAGCAAACCAAGTAAGTCTTAGTACTGAGGCCTTGCAGGGTTAATACAAAGCCTGTGGCCTTGTACTAGCAATGCCAATATTGTATTTATTTGGTTAAAGGGCTACACTGGTAGCTAGGTCACTCTCCAGCAAATGTGAAATGTTGACTTGAAACTCCTTAAACTTTAGATAAAATAAAACTCAGATCCTGCAGATCCCTGGGACAGTACTCCAAGTATAATATAAAATATTAGCTTTACTTAAACTTCCACCTGACCCACAGTGGCAGCTTCTAGACTTAATGCCATTTGTGCATCAGGTGACCTCAACTTTTGGGCAACGGACGGAATTTAAGTGACTCAAAGCTTCATTCAGGCTGCTGTTTAGCTTAGCAAGATACAGGAGGCTCCAGCCACATCCAGACATTGAGGAAACTTTAAAATTGAAAAGGAATATCCCCTAATGTGTTTTTAGCTCCTCCATGATTAGTCAATTGGTGGAGCATCAGCTTTTTGGATTACTTTCTTACACACAGATGTGTAAATTCTACCTGTGTTCTGTTTCAGATTCTAAAACAAGCTCCCTAAATTTAATGCCAAGGTAACTAAATTAGGAAGCTGTTTCCCTCAGCTCCCCACATAACAAACAGAGAGAGTCAGGCTCCACTAGAAGGTAATTTTGACCATAAATAAGAACTCCTACTTAATGATCAGAATTACCATACAAATACAGCTAACAAAGAGAATACCACAAACTTTCATTTTGCACTTTATTTAAGAACAGATAAAAGTGACCATAAAATGGGATAAAGAAATTAAACACTTTGAACGCCATCAAAAAAGCAAAAAACMCCTGATATTTAGGTAGTAATTTTAATTCTTATCCTTAAACATGCCCTATATAATAGTATTCTAAAGCAGCAAAAATAAGTATCTTTCTTCATTTTTATCAGCCTATTCAAAGCACTAAATGCTTCTGTCTTCTAGGTATCCAAGTACATATTCCTTATTATAAGGAAGAATTTGGCTAGAGAGGGGAAGGAATAAGAAAGAAAAATCTGCAAAGCTGCTTAGTCTTCAGCAAAGTATGCCTCCAGTCCTTCCAGTTCTGCATCTGCTGTTGTATTTGAAGAGGTGGGAGTAGAATTTGAATTCACGCTTTCCTGACCACTACTTTTTTGCTGAGAGTTTCCCAGATGACTTGGCTCTTTCTTCACTTCTCTACCACCACTTAATAGCTTTTGACTTTCTGCAAAATACTGATTAGGATGATTCAAAGAAAGCCCAATGTCATCAACCTGCACATAAAATGAAAGAAACAGTAAATTATTGTATTTATTTCAAAAAGTTATTTTTAACATTCAACAATAAATTAATTAGTGATTTAGTAAGCACAAAAACTTGAAAGGCATCAGTTTGTCAATACTAGTAGCCTGATAAATCTGTGACATGATAATGTTTATTTTCATGTCAAAATTTCTTTGCTCACATTAGGAATAAAACTACTGCTTTAGCACACAAACAGTATTTTACACTGTTTCTTGTAGTAAAGTCAAAAAACCAGAACATATTAAACAATATAGGCAAAAATAGTACCCCTTTACAAATTCAGGACAACTACACCTTAAAGCAGCATTTCCCTACCAAAGGGAGGGACTGAGACAAATCTTGAGAGCAAACAGCAGTAGAGACTATCAGTAATTTTTTTTTTAGATCTGCACAATATAAACCTAGATTCTAAATATAAATATGATGCTGTGAATGGAAAATTTCACCTCTTTTCCTAATGTTCCCCAGAAGCCACAAATGCAATTAATATTTAACAAGGCAGCAGGCTATGACAGAAGCCCAATAGATCAAGCTCATCTCTGTTCCATCAGCACCAAGATTAGCACCCTGAAACTGTACAGGATGCACAACCAACACCAAAGTATATTTAAGCTTTTTTTTTTTCCAGTGGAGAAGAATACCAAAAACTAGCATAATGTGCATATGTTTATTGCTCCTTTCTACTGGGCAGGCACATTTTTTCAGCTCCACAGTTATTCAGCAAATGAAAATGCAATTAATGCTTACCAAATACATCAAATCAACAAAGTTTTCAGTTTTAAAAGCAAGCTGTTCTGACATATTCACCACGATCTCAGTTACAACCTTTGCATCTCTTTCCAGAGGCTCAAAAGTTTGAAATGCTTCATATAAAAAGGGCTTCCAGCCTCATATTCAGGTGACCTACACTTTATAYGTGCCCACCAGTCCATGTGAACACTATAAAAATTTGAGAAAAATACTGCTTTTATACAACACCGGAAAAATCCCCAAACCTGGGACGCAATAAACCAAGGAGGACTAGGCGCCATATACTGCTAATTTTCTGCTCTCAGTATCTTCCCTTTATCCTGGAAGGGTGGAGCTGATTCAAGCACAATAAATGACAGTGCTTACACACAGAACATCACTTGAGGACATGGACCGTGTCTGATTTAACACACCAAGAACCACCAGCTTAAATTTCAGGCATTTGTGAATATCGTGAAGCAGAGAATCAATGTGCTTTCTAGATGGAATCCTGATTAAATGCATAACCACAGTATATCTTAGTCTATCAAAAACATGGCTACATATATAACAAAATTTAATTCAGAGATTAAAAAAATATAACAATTGTAAGAAGTGACCTTCACTGGAAAAAATTCTTTAAAATGAGCGACAGGCCTAGCACACTAATTTGGGACTGCCTCCCCCCAAACAAAAAGGCACACAAACAAACAAAAAAAAACCAAATCACTGAATTTCATTTCAGTCTTATCTGGATGAGTTCCATCCAGATAGCTTTCATCCCTGCTCTAATTTCCATTACATGGGAACTAAATTACTTCTTTCCACCAAAAGGGTTTAAAAATAAGCAGTACAATGAAAAGTTAGCTTTCTTAGAAGAAACTCTTAATTAGCTCTATTTTTTTWATCCTTAAAAAAAAATCTAAGTTTTCTTCACACCAATTTAGGATTCATTTTGTAAGTCTTATAAATTTGTTCTAAACTCCTCCCTCCCCAACAAACTAAAGGAAGCTGTAGAAGCCGCTCATTGCATAAATGGAGCCTACAGCAGTGTTTTCAGAGATGACTAAAGGTATTTGGCTGAAAGCTACCTATGGATTGTTAGTTAAAAGCGTAATATGATTCTACACACCACTTCTCCTTTTCAAATTTGAATGCCACTAAAAACTCTGCTGGATGAAGTTTGGACAGAGCTGTTTTAATTAAGAGAATTCTGCCCATTCATCCTATCATCTATTTTGAGAGCCTGAAGAAAGACCAAGTTTTGTTCACAACCATCCTCATTTATGATATTGCAATGCATCAGTAATTCTGTTCTGCATGATTTTGAACAAGGTTCAGTGAATATTTCTCTGAACAGAAAGAATCTGCTCTGGCTGTAACAATGCAAACAAGTTTGGCCACAAAAAAATGGAGGTGGAGCCTATACAAATTTCCTTGCTTTTTTTAAGTTAGACTGCTCATGCTACTGTAAAATAGTTTTACAATGCTGTGTAAGTAAAGTAGATTAAAGTACACCTATTTTAAAAGCTTCTTCACTAATTTTGGTGTAAGCATCTAAAAATTAGACTACCAGAAACAGAGAGACTACATTTCTAACAGTTTTATCCCTTCACACTTGTAAATCCATCTGAAATCCACCACGTCCAAAGAATACATTTGCTGTGCAATCAGAAATTTAAGTTTATAACATTTATTGATCCAAATAGAACAGCCTGTCACTTCAGACAGAACTGTCTATTCCATGTAATAAATGATACTATCACAAGACTTTTTTTGGATTCAACACATTTTGCACATATTGACCTTCACACAAACTCTACTTTTATATTTCTGTTATAGCAAACGCTGTTTTGAAAGAAACTGAAGCAATTATTTTGTAGCTGTAGCATCTTTGAGTTTTAACCAAGAACTTTTAAAATGACAGCTAGTAAGGGTACAGCTGATGTTACAAAAAAGCCATGTGGAGCAATCATACTGCTACAGTAAATAATATGTGTTAGCCACATCTAACTGGTGAGCAAGCAATCTCTGTCATCACTTCCTGAGTACACTCCCCTAACAGGAAAAGGTTCTAAGAATACAACTACTGTCCTCTTTCAAATAAAATGGAGACTAGAATAAGCAGCTCAGAAGCAAATACTTGAAGTTAGATGAGGTTGATCTTGTCTACATCATCTCATATTCCTGTTTGACTGATATTCCAGGAAATACCAAGTGTTCTGCCTCTAGCAGTGTTGAAGTCATTGTACTGCTTTCTGTTGAATAAGCTTCAGTAAAATAAGCTGACTTCAGTAAAATTACTTAATAGACTATATAAAAAATTAATAAATAGGAGAAAAATTCAAAGCACTATTGCCTCAAGCCATTCAAACCACCTTAAAAAGTAAACAATAGCAGGAGACAACCCTGAACATACTGTATTCCTCCATGAAAGGTGAGGTTTACTGGTGTGGACAGTGTTCCTAAATCCTCCATTTGTAACCTTCTCCATGTCAGAGGGTCTTCACAAGAGAATTTAGGAAACATTAAGTCATCATAGGTGTACAAAACATTTTTCTAAAAATGAAACCTTGACATATTTTTACTACCTGGGGTTTTATCACCTGGGGTGAAACTGAAGACGTGCAGTCTTTGAGACAGCAGTACTTTCAGAAAGCTCTTTATCTAGAGATGTGTATGTTTCTTCTTCCAAAAAACTCATGGTTCTTATTAAGGAATGCCTGCTATTAAAAGGAATTGTGCTTGTGGCTTGGAAAGTTGTCTATGAAATAAATATCCTCATACCCTAGACACTAATTTACATCTAATTTATGCAGAATTTATCAGAATACTTGAAAGTTATAGCTGAACGAAAAAGGACACAATCATAATGCTTCCTATTATCTCTGGAATATTTTGGTGACCTTCAGGATGGAGGTCTTGTTTGATGACAATTTTATTTCTGAATGAAATGAATAAAACCAGGACAGCGGTAGGACAAAAACCAAATTCTTTTCTCACTGAAGTAAGAGACTCACCAGCTGCAAAGCAGACAGATGATTATTTGGGTAAGCAGCACAGACAAATATTCCTACCACCACAAGACTAAAAAAATTAACATCCTTTTGGAATTTTCTAAAAAACAACAGAAAGACAGTTTTGTTAAAATGCAACAGACCTTTATGTGCTGATTTATTTTTTGGTTAGTTTTGACCTTGGGCTCCACAGTCATCTTAGGAAAATATTATTTCTACTGACTTAGCCTCACGTATGGCATATATTATCTGTATTTCAAATTATACGTGATTTTTAAAATTTTCTTCCAGATTATTAGAGCTGTTTTATCTTTTTTTTTTTTTAGACTAAATGACAGACTGTCTCTCTCGTATCACAGCTGTGAAGACAGGCAACACTGGATATGGATTCAGAGTATACCTCTGCTGTACTGTACCGCATGCATACGCTTCCTTGTTAGGAGTTTGAGGAGACAGAGTTCCATTTAAATCAAATCTGAAAACCAGTAAGAATTGAAAAGTCAATAACAAGYGTCTCCTGACAGTCATCTAACCCTCAACCATATCTTTAACAGGACTTTTCCACATTCTGATATTCGAAAGGGATGTGTCCATTTTCTGAGTTGTTGAGAGCACAGAGATCTAAAAAGGAGGCTGCACTCCATTATTTCTTCTTGACAACAAAGAATCTTGGACCAATGTGAAAACTGGTTCTTTCAATCATGAAATCATGTAGGAGATTGACTGCTGTATTCCCTATCTTCCAATTTTGTGGAGGATCTTACTTTAATATTTTATTGGAAGCCTGCACTTATTAAGCAAATGAGGAAAGCTCTGAGAAGGTTTGTCTTGAATTAAAAACTAATCACATATGATCAAATTTAAAAAATATCATGCAAAAATTAACAATGCCAACTCTATAAGGGTTGGAAGACTATAGTTTGGGTTGTGTTAGATTAGATACATTCAGCCTACTTTGCTTAAAGCATATCTCCAAAAACATACTTGTATTATGTGTTAAAAATTGCAATTAGTTTAAGAACAGGATATTGAAAACTTAAATTTTATCTATTTCAAGCCATTTAACAGTATTGATGTTTTCAGGAAGCAAGCATAACTCTTTACATCTTGTAACATACACGATATTAATAAAATTGATATATAAATGTAGGTCATTATAAAAATATTTGAAGTATATTTGAAAACATTGAAGTGAAAACTAACAGGACAGACAGCTAATAATGGATGTTAAAACTGCAAATAGTCTCTCCATTTCATTCATGATTTCCAAGGCYTTCCTAAAGACAAAGACACTGATTATAGTACAAAAAAATTAGTAGGTACTTACATCATGTGTCAACTCGAAGTACTTCTGACAGGCCAGCTGGTAATGCATGCCCTTCACTAATTCCAGGATCTATGAAAAGAGGAAAAAAATGTAAAGGATTCAGAAGTAGCACACACTTACAACCACAGAATTCTAAATCTTACTGATATTTTACAGCTTACTGTGACAAAATATTTCGCAAGAGAGAGACATGCATATAATACCTCAGAGAACTTCACGATGCATGACATCTTTGACATTTGTGTATCCTACTAATAACTGACATTTAGAGAATAAATACACCTTATCTGCCTTAAAAACAAGGAAAACAACACAGGAAGTTATGCCTGCTCCTTTACCTGTAATTTCACTACCCTTAATTTCAAAAATAAGTTGAATATATATTTTGRTAATATAATTCTGACAGTTATTGTCAAACTATCATATTGCAACATCTCTTCCATAATTGCAGATATAAATCTAGTAATTCAAGTGGCTGAAGCWTGAAGCAATCAAGTGCACTATTTGTATTTTTATTTTCCACATTACCAGTTCATATAGATGCAAAATAAATACTACTGCACTCCATCAAGAAAATTTAATGCAGACCCTTTAGACAAGTATCTGTAGGAGGGGAATGCTTTTACCTTCAATCAGATTTGTCCTTTATGAAATGAAGTTATTTCTAGTCAAGCTCAGCAGAATATGCGAGTGAATAGCCTGTTTTGAACACCTGTTAGGAAAATCATCCCATCTTTTGTAAATACAATTTGCTTCCCAATTCTACTTCATGTAATCTCTTCTGTGCTGCATAAAGTCCCATTCTTATCAGCAGAATGCAATGCCAGTTGAAATTTTTGAAGTTTCATCACCTCCTCCCTCCTTTATATAATCAAAATGTATACTTTCTCTGCTTATCAAACAGAGAAAGTTGCTGGAATTAAGAGATAACTTCAATGGACAGAAAAATGAATTTCAAGAAACATTAATTTCAAGCCCCCTTCCCAAGGTTGACCTTTGTGTCAAACATAGCAATACACTCCAGCTTAAATCCCTGCAGTCCTCATTMTTGGATGACGCCTTGTATTTATTGACAGATGTACAAATAAATTACATTTGCTGAATGGATAAAACAGCACCACATTGCCAAGAAAGTACTTAACTGCACTGTTTCTCTGTTATAGCCCAGCTGATTAAATTTCTATGCCTCTTGCCACTTCCTGTTAAATCCTCTGTTAAATATCAAGGCGAAGACCAACTAGGCAATAAAGTTGGAAATCTGGCATTATAAATATACATATTTTTAGCCCCCCCCCTTGGAAAGTGACTTAAAAAATTAGTGTCACATTAAGTAGTCAAGGACTGATGAAAATTCCTCTATTCTAGAACTTCCACTACATCTATCTAGAACTTCCATTACATTTTATCTCACATGTTCCTGTTTGTTCCTTACAATAAAATTTATATACCATGCAAAAGAGCAATGTTTAGCTCAATGCTAACCAGACTGTATGTTTGTATGCACTGTAAAAAAAAAAAACCTAGCATCCTGAGTTTACTCTTATAAGTATCTAAATAGGAAAAACTAAAATTTCAGATCATTGCAACCAATTTTCACTATATCAAACAGCCATTATGCCCAATATATTTTTCATACTTTTTGGAGTAATGACCAGAAAACCTATGTCTCTGTTAGCTGAAAGAAACATTTGCAGTATTTTGTTTTACAGCATTCAGATTTTTCTAAATTGAATTTTTCCAGCTGAAGTCAACTAATTCAATCCAATTCATAAATATCTTAGACTTTCCTGAAGTTATTCTTCATTTAATTGAAGATTACACCTAATACAAATTATTGCATAAACATACATCTCTAACTTCAGGTGTAAATGTATTTCGAGACTGAGAATCTTAAGCGAGCAAACAAAAAGTTTCATAAGCATCAACAACTACTGAGTATAGAACCCCAAAGCTAGGGTTCTCTTATAATTTGAGGGAGGAAAAAAAAATGAATTAAAAGGCTAGGCATAATACAGTTTGATTTAATTTTTCAATTCCAGACCACGAATTATAGTTGCCTGTTGTATCAGTGGTGCCATTATCCTACTACCCTGAAGAGGGGAAAAGACAAGAATTSATGGAAGCTACCTTTTGATTTACTAGCCCACAATGATTCACAGGATTTCAGATCAAACTACTGCTGTCTCCTCTTCCAGTTCAGGGGGAAAATGGTAACYTTAAGTGATAGATTTCAAAAAAGGCACCACTGACACAGCACAGGTGAAGACAGAATAAAGGGGACCTTATAAATAAACTCTAGCTTTGTAAGAGTGATTATTCAGGATAAACTATTCCAAAACTATGCCCATTTAAGCCTTTGTCCATCCTTACATTAATCTTGACCCATCTTTAGGTAAATCTTGACCCATCTTTAAGGTGGAGAAGAGGACTTCATTGAACTGATACTGCTGACACATACAAAAGCTAGAATGATCATATATCAGAGTTTGCCTTGAGGAACTTCAAAATAATACATTTGTTCTTTAAGAATCTACAGTGTCTCAATCTTTTTGGTCAGCTACACTGCAGTTTCACCAAGGAACTGCTATCTCACTCTGTCAAGACTCCTTCTCAGACCTCTCAGAGACGGGTGTTATGTTGCCACACAGATTTTTCAGCTTTACCACTATTAAAACATCGATCTTGAAGGATAATACTGTAAGAGAGAAACTACCAGCATTTTCCAGTGTATCTGTTCTTCAAAGTGTCTCTTTCTTCAACATTGATAGAGTGCTCCATAGAGCAGATTTCAGGCCAGAAGAGACCAGAAGTCAGCTTTGGCTGGTTGGCCAATTTCAACCAAATTTAACCAATAGGTAGAGGTCAAAAAGCTATACTCTTCCTGCACATTCATTAAGAGTTATGGCTGGGTAAAAAAGACAAGCCAACATTTGTGACTGTCGCAGGGGAAAGCAGTTACAGCGCAGCTCCTCTCCAGTCTAACAGGCAGCAGAAATGCCGGTGAACAATAAGTACCGTAACTAGCACACATGCAATTCTAAATCAGCCACATCACGAGACCCAAATCTCTCTCTCTGGGGTATAATGGAGCTGAGGAATAAGGGGCATATTAAATATATTCAAAGAGCAGCAGGTTTAGTAGATTAATTGACTTTATTAAATTCGCTGTTTGGGGAACAAGTTATGAGAAGAAACACAAAAAAAATAAGAACTGCCACAGAATGGAGTTCAGCTAGAAAGGGATTCTCTACGTAAGAGAATAAGAAACTATCCTGTATTTTAAAAAAAGGGAATTATCATTCATAATAAGCATTACTCATCATCATTCCTACTACATTTGTGCTCATAATGAAAGCATGCTTATAGCTGTTTTTCCACTAGTGTTATCCAGAAACAGACTTCCACTCAAAACTACCTTAATTCACAGTAACAATCAGTTTCCTCTACACATATTCAGACGTTTGCACTAAATTGCTTTATTCTGCATGTAACATTAGATACTCGAGAACAAATCTGCTTCTGAGAGGTACTCTTTTTGCTAATTCTTATGTGTCTTTTCTTTCACTGCCATCTGCAACTTGCTTTTCCGATTTTGCTTTACTGACTACTAATGAGGTTAAGATGGTGTTTGGCAGCTGTGCACAGCCACCTGCTTTCTAGATCTTCAGCTTATATAGCTAAGATGTTGCATAGCTGGATAGTTTGGGCTCTGTAATTACCTATTGTTACTTTCACTTATTCAAGGTTAGTTTGTTTTATTGAAAATTGTTGGATTAACTTCCATTTTTAAAAACAGAGTTTTTCTACTATAGATTTAGTTAATTGTGACTCTAACCTTCATTTTATTTCAAAGGTGACTGAAGATATGATTGAGGTGCAACTGCTGAAACATATCTGAACACATTCTTGAGGTTTCAGGTCAGTTTATAACCACCTCAGCATAACTTCTCCCCCAGAGTTCCACAATGGCCTTCACTTCCTGGTTAATACAAGGCATGTGTCCTTCTTGCTGCTTTTAGATATTTCATTTATATTTTAAACTGACCACTATGAACTTCAGAAGGTTTCATTTCTATATAATGTATACATGCATAGTGCAATTTTGTCAGATTTCATTCCTGTCTTCCCTCAGACTCGCTTGTAGTCTAGAGAATCATTGTTAGAACTTTGCCGAAGCTCCTGTTCCTTTTACACTCTTTCACTCTTTTCACTTTCAAGAGTACTTGATCTCAACATTGCACATGATAATATTTAGGTCACTGTAACAGATACTGTGATTTGCATCAGAACAGCAGGGAAAAGCCCTGTCCAGCAACAACACCTGACAGTATTCAAGTCAACTTTATAAAGGTAAAAATAAGAAGCACTCATCATCCCTGAATGAAATATGTTATTATTATCTCTTAAAACATCCATACTTATTTTTCACTCAATATATAGGCCCTCTAGGCTTAAGTCCTTCTTTTAAATATGTCAGTAAGGAACTCAAATACCTAACAAAGGAATAAGTGAATGTTTGAATAAAAAGAATATGTCTGTGACTAAATTTGCTAAAGCGAACCCTGGGCAATCTTATTATATGAAGACAGACATGTTAATTTAAACACTGTTAATCATTTTAAAAGAAAACAAGTTAATACTAATTGGTTTTGGTTACTTGGTAGGGGGTGCTTTTGATGGGGTCAAGGAGTGGGGAGTTTTTTGTTTTGTTTTTTARTTTTACACACTCTACCGCCAAAAGTCACTGGTGTGAAAATCATGTCCATTAACCCTGGCTGCATCTGAGTATTCCCTTTTTAGATTTCATATACTTTTAAAAGAGCATTAAAAATGTGTATTATGATTAGGAAAGTTACTTCTATTTTTTTCAGTGACATTTTCATTTAACTGACTAATCCTGAATGAGTTTACAGCCACTTATTTTAAAAGACAGCCATGCCCATTCTTACACGACAGATAAACTCACACTCCTGTTCTGTAAGGAAATGCTGAGGCAAAGCCTGGACTGTTATCAAGTATACAAGCAAGCATCTGAAATATTTCAAAATCAAAAACTAAATTACAAAATAAATAAAACTGAAGTATTTATTTCATGTATGTCCTAAATTCACAGCATAGCAGTTTTAAGAACAATGAGATGAGACGCTCATACTTCATATGTTCTCTATCTTCTTTTCCCTGTTTTCTCATCCTGAATTGTGTGTTTATGCCTGTGACTTTTCCTGTGTGTGCTTCTTTTCTCCTCCTTTCCCTTCTAAATATAAATTTCATGAGCAGTTTAATCCACAATAAATGATGCTACTGAAATATAAAGACCCTTACCTGCCTTCCCCCTAATTCTGGCCCCTCATTCCTGCCATCTCTGCTGTAATGACAGGCCAAAAACAAACCTCCTTCCTCCTCACCCTTTCCCAGGTTGGGGTCCTACAGTTGGATCAGCTCTTTGACCCATTTTACCATATAGCCATGGGGCCAGCAGCAGGAAAGGAATGGAAACTCAACAGGCAGCGATGAACAGAGGTGGGACTTCCTTCCAGAGCAGCAACATCCAGTTACACTAATCAACTGCTCATGGAAATACCCTAAATTGGACACACGGAAACTAAAACAATTAATCTCTTTAACAACAGAAAAAATATATACATTTTAACTCTCCTTTTCATATTATCCTATTCTAAAAGGCATATTATTCAATAATAAAGAATAGCACTCAGCTATACATTTCTATTACATCCTTATGGTGGTTCAAATATTAAATCCAAACTTTAAGTTACTTTCCAGTTCAACCTTTAATAGTTTCCAATTTCATGTCTACTTAATGTATTTTCAACTGCTCTATATACAGTATTATAAAATCCATGTGAATATTCTGAAAGATCTGTGTTTTCTTACAGCCTTTTTTTTTTTTTTTTTTTAAATCAAACATATTAGCTATGCTTTTCAATGTTTCTGCATACTTCTTGAATTCTCAAGGCTTCTTTTTCCTTTCATGTTGTTCATTTGTTTCACTGCCACAAGCCAGTTCATCAGTCTGGAAGTTCAATAGTTAGACTTTTCTTTTTTTTTTTTCTTACCAGAGTGCTTAAATCAGATTTTCAAACAGTCCACTCTTATTAAATCACAAAGAGCCTTCTTATCATTACAATCCCATTTGACAATAGCCCAATATACCTTCTTATTTCTAATCTATTTGTTTCAGCTTATAAGAAATAAATTGAAGACTCGGAAAATTAAGTACTCTGAAATACTATCACTCAATTTTTTCAAATAATTAATTTTAACCCATTTCATGTTAACAGCTACTTTACAGTATTCTACCCATTGATGGTGTCAGTAATACTAACACCACAGCACCAGTAAACACACACTAGAAAGGTCACCGAGTTTGATCAAGAGACATTATATCGAACAGTGACCAGAATATACAGCGGTTTTAATAAGAGAAAGGAAGACTTAGTATTGACCAGTTAAACTCACAATTATCTGCTTAGCTTAGGGTAGTCCTAGTGAAATCAATAAGCATGGTCAGGCTTGAAAAATATACCAAACAGATAACAATTAAACAATGCACACATTTTAGCTGAAAAATGATAAGTACAGTGTCAAAATATAGGGTCTATACAGTAAATCAGACAAAGTGCAATCTCAGATAAAATGAAACAAATACTCCTAACACAACTATTGTTCTCAAAATAATGAAAAGACTGAATGGTGTCTTCTATCTATAAATATTTCCACCTATGGAAAAAGCTTGGCAGTTTTTAGCATTCGTATTTAGACAAACCTACACCAGAGTGTTACAGAGACTTTTTTTTTCCCCTAAAAAGTTTCCTTGAAATAATGTTACTTTTAAACTTTCACACCATACACTTTGAAAGATTCAATCATTTTAAAGCATTTACAGGTTTCGATATAGTACAGACAATAAGTGCCTGAGAGATTTTGGACAGTGAACAATGGTTCTTAACCTACCACTTGAAAATATTCAAAGGATTTACAGTTTCTGGATTAAAGGTCTAACACCTTAAAAATTTCTTGGTAGCAAATGTGTAATGGTACCCTATTTTAGGATTTGAGTTTTAGGTCACTATTTACTTACTGAGGAACTAATTTACTCGGSGGAAGAATCCAGCCACAAAAGCTCAAATTAACTGTATTCTAAGTATCTTAAAAATGCAAATTTTTGGAAAAGAGGTAAATTGATAAAAACGGAGTCCCACAGGATATCAATAGCAATTAATTTTTTTTTATTATTTATTTTAGCCGCAAGTAGAGGAAGACAATATTTAAAATTGGAATAGCTGAAAGAAATTTTAAAAAACTTTGATGCACCAAATTTCACTATGATAATAAAATGATATCACATGAGATTTGCCTAAATCAAGAATATCAATAATAGTTAATTAATAAAATATCTCTTATTTATTTAAATGGTACCATCAAAGCTTACAAAAGCACTACTATGAAGTTACTTGAGATCAGGGCAAAATTCTTCAGAGGCAAAGGAAAATATTTTTAGAGCAATGATCCAGATTTAGGGGTTCAGTTTGTTTTTTTTTTTTTTTTTTTTTTTGTCAGGGTGGGTGTTTTTTCAGTTGGTTTGGAGCTTTGGGTTTTGACATACAACATGTTAAAAAGCTGCATCCTAGACTTCAAGTTACATGTAGCAGAATGTTTCCTGGTGTTAATCAAGACATCCTCTTAAGTAAGTAATTCAAACAGGGTTGAGATATGGACAGCACACTTGACCACAGTTTAGAATGAGAAGATCTCACAGGATAGCGACAGATTCCTAGGATTCGATAGTGAAAAAGTCTGGCACCAAAACTGCCTTGGAGCAACTATCACCAGCATCTGAGAAGACTCTAAAAAGCCACTGTCTGAACCAAAGGATTCTGAACTGTTATTGGTCATACATGATCAAGCAAAAGTAGCAATGATGAGTGTTGGCCACAAGATCTGTAGGAGATCTTGGAAAGAGATCTGAACCAGCCCTCCTCCTGCTCCTGACCAACTGAAAGACTGTCAGCTATAGTTAGCATTCCACTATTACTTCTGCTGTAAAAGATCAGTTTCTGCAATTCTGCAAAATTATTTCATTTTTATACCAGGAATGGCCACTGTGCACTCCTGTACCTCCAATTTGCACACACACAAAAACAACCCCAAAACACAGCATGAAGTAAGCTAAGGAACTACACTAAATATAAAGACACTGCTCCATGGGGCAAAGGCACCGAAGAAAACTAGTTAAATCCTACCTGCACAGAGCAAGGAAGCTAAATCAGTTAATCCTCACTGATCTTTCCAATGATTAGCAAGATAAAAATCTCAGAGCAGCATCAATTTTTGATGCTTAAATAAAAGGAAAAAAGCCAGAGGAAAGCATCTTCAGTACCTCTTAGATATATGAAAGAGTTAACTGCTTATTTACATAGTCCAGGAAAAAGAAAACAACAAAAAATCATTCCTAGAAAAAAATCGTAGGGACTTCTAAAATTTGCGAAGAATGACTATGAGTGAACAATAAAAAATTTGAAATGACTGTCTTTTAATATGCATCTTAATTATTTTTTTCAATGAGTCTAATTTAAGTGCAACTTTCACATTCTTTTCTACCCAGTTCAACAGCCTGTTGATACCTGACCGGCAACAGTGATATTCCACATGAACAAAAAAAGAAGAAATGTTTTTCTACAGACTTAAAATAGGTCTCAGGCAGTTAATATACTTGATTATTTTTTGCTGAACTGTCTCAAGCTGAGTTCTAACCTGTATGTGTTCCTTCAGTGAAGGAGATAGTCTTTTCATATCCTTATCCTCTTGCTAGAACAATTAACAGTAGTCACTGTCCTTCAGTATACATGTCAAGATGTTCTAATTTCTGCATTGTCTTTGCTATATAAGATAGGTTTTCAATTTTATGTTACCTTTTAAAAAGCTGCTGAAATCTCTAAATTACACTAAACGCTTCATGTCCTTTTACTGTTTATGGAAAGTTAGCACAAAGGGTAATTAAGAWTTTTTTTTTAAGCAGTTTATTACAAAAAACAATGGCTTATGTGTATTGACGACACAGCAGTGCCTTCCACAATTCTGTACAAAATTAAAAAATAAACTCTCCAAAATATTGCCATATTCAATTAAACTTTATTATTACAGTGCAGTAAAATGAAGTAAAACTAAATCCTGCATTGTATACACTATAGTAATAAACCAGCTCATAATATTAAACAATAAACCTGATGACAAGCATCAATGTGCTCCCACGTGGGAGGACTAGAGCAAGAAGGCTATGATTCTGGTTTAAACCTTTTATAAGAGGAGATATTTCACATACATACTGACAAACTGCATACAGCATTCCTATACAAATATAAAGTAAAAATGAAAAGCAGCGCCTCATTAAAGAAAGCTCCAAACAAAATATACCTTACCTGAGTTGTTCCGTTTAGAGGGACCTTGTATGATTGCAGCTTCTGCTTCAACAGCTCAGGATCACTGTGGCGGAATGGGCACCCTGACAGTAAAAAACAAGCAAGCTCACAAACAAGGCTATTTACCCAGGAGTTAGTACAGAAATGCACTCAAGACACCAGCTAAGCTGTTCCTAATTGTCTAACAGCTTATTAATAAAGTTAATTGCTCATGTGTACAATAGCTTACTTTTTTWAAAAAAAAATTATTCCACTGCATAGTTATCAGGGCATAACAGGCTTATGAGTTACATAAAATATCCCAGCATAAACAGGTCACAATTCTCATTCACTGACTGGAAAAGAGTTTTAGTTAGTTCCTTACTGACGACTACAACACTGGTAACTTTAATAGCTATGGCATATTAAGCTACACTTAAATAATATCAGAACACATAACAGCCAGGAAAAATGAAGTAATGAGATCCAACTAGTCTTTAAAGCATAGTCCTTTGTAAACCGTTACCTAAAAAAGTTCCACCACCTAAAACAAGGGTTTTTTGGTCACAGAATTAGTTTTCAGATGCAACTGAATGAACTTAGTGCTAGAATAATAACGGTGAAGTCAGTGCAGGTTTTCCATGTTTTGTTACACAGAAGGAGATTTTAAAGTATTGTAACAGGCTTTGGAGTATCAGTTCCACTGAATTTATACCATACCTCAACCCCCCCCCCCCAAATTGGTCATTCTTTTAAAGCATCTAAACATTTAAAGTCTCCTTATATTGGGTGACACAACATATATGAAGTCAAAAGCTGTCAAATGTTATCTAAAAGAACAGTACAAGACCACTGCAGCCTTGAAATTAAGTGTTTAATTTAAGAGACTACAGAAGTAATAACATGACAGAGTCCATACCCCAAAATCCTCCAGAGAATTTCTGAATGGAGCACCATTTATAGAAAACACGAGCTTGCTGTGAGGTGAAAATTTCAGAAGTAAACTCCAAATATAACTTCTGTTTGAATACAGACAGAAGTTTTACAAAACTAATTTTTAAAATGATTTCAGTAGAAAAGATAAAACTCAAATACTATGTATATTATATAGGCATGATTATGACTGCTGCTTTGTAAAGGGAAACAATACACTTTCATCATTACACCTGTCACAGCAAAGCAAATTGCTTAAGTTTTACTTCTTCAGAACGATGGAAAGGCACGGGAAATTTAGTCCACATTAAGCTTCCTTTTGCAGTATCTGAGTTGTCTTGGGTATGTGTACAGAAGTCATGATTTTCAAAGAGATAACTTCAATGCAGACAGACCRTAAGAGTTTCATATGTCAATACTAGGTAATTTACAAATTTGCAAAGCCAAAATGTAATGTTCTGGTCTTCAACCAGAAGTTAAAAAACTAAAAAAGCATCAAGTGATTTAACCTTCTGAATACAAAAGGATAGATTAATAGAATAAATTTGCCAGGTTGAAAGTGAAGTTTAAAAGGAAAATAACTTTCTGTTGTTTAACACACAAAGTGGGAATAAGGATAGGCAAGAAAAAAACCTAGAGTTGGAGTGTAAAACTGAATTTCTCTTGCCTGATATTATTCAGCAAATAAGACCAATCACAAGAAAAATAATACAGTACAGCAGTGACTGCCCTCATCCTTCAACTAATTACCGCAGGAAAAATGGCAATTTACTTGGTGCTCTTCTATAGCCCAGCAGCTCCCACTTTTTTTCAAGCTTCTTGTTTTAGGAACTTACCATGATAATCCCCTTGACTTGGTGGATTGGACATGATAATCTTCATGCAGCTGTACGGGGTATAATCAGTTCTCTTTCCTTCTTTCCCRTAGTTGTGGCGGATGCTGTACGCATATCCTTTGTCAAACTTAAAAAACAAAAGAATATATTCTTACATGCTTTGCCAGTGTTTCTATCTACTCTGTAAACAGAATACTGGGTAATGAAAATAAATCTTCCAAACCCATTAAAACAGATGGAAGTGAAAATCAAGTTGCTTGGTGTTAGCCTTAACTTTTACATTATGCAGACTTGCACATACACATATATACATTTTACAGACACATCAGAAAAGTGTGCAACTAACATTAAGATCTAAAAATCTTTTAAACTGATGCAGGAATTGCTCTAAACATAATACGTCAAAATTCTGAACCACATGATGTTAAGTAAATGTACAAGACAGGATCAATTTAAAGTCTTTCATTTTCATAATTCACAGTATTAATCCACAATATTCTGGAAAATGTACATATATTTATATGTGCATCTCATACTCTGTAACATATGAGTATATTTTTCCTTTACAGTCAGTGAGTACTATATTTCAAGTGATGTTGCAATACTGAAAATTTCATTTTGGTATTTACATATGTACAGATATACATACATATATACACACATGCCAATGTATATGTAGTACAGCTGCATGTAACAGCTGAGAGATAAGAAATGGTATATTTGCTCTTAAAAATACTTAGAAATTAAGCATGAAAATACTGAAAGAAAATTTAGGTTTTATATAAAAGACCTGGAAAAGAGAATGTGAAATACCAAGACATGCATATTTTAATTTCCAAGCTCTGCGTAAATCTGTTAAGATAAAGACAAAGCCTGCGATGATCTAGCCACCTATTCTCCCCAACAACCCTGGATCCTTTCCTCCTCCTGTGCAAAAGATGGATGAATGTGTATTTCATTTGCTTAACAAAGGATATTTGAGTAAGCAGTAAAATTAAATAGTTTTTTGTAAGGGAAAAGCAAATCTTGAATGCTTCAGGACGTATTGCTTAGTTTGCCAGAAAATTAACACCCCTCTTAACAGTTCTGTACACTGAAATCTTGAGCTGTACTTTTCACATCACTTGCCTTAATGCCCATAGAAATTACTTTTACTACCTAACTCATTATTTTAAACGGAGAAGCAGCTCTTGCAGTAAGCAGAAACAAGCTATATAACAACATATGCAATAACAACATGGCCTGAAGACAGGTTGGACATTTTCTCATTGGTTTCTTGTAATCCTGCCTGGATCTTTTGAGGCAATTTCCTATCTGTTTCATTTCATCTGTATGTTCTTTGGGGCAGGGCAGGAATTATTTTCTTATTATGAGTAGTAGAACAGTATTCTTAAAAACTAAAATTTATAGAAATACCAACAGCTAAGGCATGTGAAGCTAAAATTCTAAGATATCAGAAGACTGTGTCATTTACATACTCAAGTGATAATCCTCTCATGAAATGCTTAAAAAAATTAACAATTTTATAAATCTCAGCTTTAACTTTTGTCAATACAATTGTATAAGTAAGCACTTTTTATTTAATGGGAACTATAGACCTAAGAAAGAACAGTGAAAAGAAAAGTGCAGAGGCTTTTTTGTCTGTTTTTTAAATAACTACTACTCTTCTGAAATTAATACTAAATGGTAAGGGACACTCATCTGCTGAAGCCACTACAACCTGATTAAAATAAATATTGTTTCAAAATTCATTTTAAATTTCAGAAAACATGTACAATCTATTTTTGTGTTTATTAGGTAGCTGTCTAATGCTAACACCAATATTGTGCTTCCTAATCTACATTTACTACATTACACTTCTTGGAATTAACCATAAACATTTTAATGTTCCTTAACAGCCTCTTTCAAAATCCATATTCCAAACTGTAGAGCAGTCACAAGCAAACTGTTGGTTTCTTTGAAGGGAAAGGAACCGGTTTAAAATGTATAGTTGGCAAAAATACTTTTCATCTGTAAAAGGAGACAATTCATAATGACAAACACTTGCTCACTCTACGCTTCCTTATGCAACTATATATTATAACCGCCACCTGCTTCTCAACAAGTTTTTGCAGTGGCAGATGTCATAAAAATGTAACACAGCTACGTGGTACAAGTTTGCACACTCCAAGTTACATGCTTTCCTCAGAGATCTCTTGTCCTCAGGATTTGGCATTTCTTATTATTGATCAACATAACTGTTTTTTAGCAGTGCCAATACCCAACAATACTCTTCAGTGGGAAGAAACCAAAGATTCATGTATTGCAGTATTTAATTTCAGAAAACACATTCTGAGGAATAACTCTATGTACCATCGGGGGATGAACTCAACAATCAGTCTGTTTTTTCCTAATAGTATTACTCTAGCATGTGCACATAATCGAGAGAGAGAAAAATCCCCCTCTAGAGCAATCCCTTTTGCCAGTGAAAGCATCAAGGTAGAACTAGACATGTTTGCAATTCACAAAAATGAGAAGGAAGAGGTGGGGAATGGCCGCTTCCAACTTATTTTACTCCCCCAAATTGATACGGTGGGCTTCTTACACAGGTTCCTTGAACAAAAAACAAACTATGTGCAGAACAATTATCATGCACATCAGTGTTTGCAGGGTCATTCTAATTCCGTATGAATTACTTGTTTGTAAGCTATTTCAGGAAAACAACTTCAAAAGTATAAAACTACAATCTAATTACAGTATAATCTAACTACAATCTCCTATAACATCATTACAATAGAAAGCTTTAAAAGGTGGAAACTCAAGATACAACAATTCAATGATTGGGAAAAAAAATTTTTTTAAAATAACTGTCTGTCCCACAAGAACTTTTGAAGTTTTATTTTTAGCCTAATATGAACTTGCTCAACAATAATTATCCTGCATGACTGGGTGCATTTACCTTGTGTTCGATGTGACAGATGCTGTTGAGCTGAGAGAAACTCAAGAATACACAGGCAAAAATTTATTCTATTATCACATCTATTCTATTACAGATTGCCCAGAGAGGTTGTGGAGTCTCCTTCTCTGGAGATATTCAAAACCTGCCTGGACATGACCCTGTGCAATATGCTCTAGGTGACCCTGCTTGAGCAGGGGGGTTGGACTAGATGATCTCCAGAGGTCCCTTCCAACCTCAACCATTCTGTGATCACAGAGAAAGTGGCTACRCATATACTTGTCCTCTGCAATAGTCTACACTAAATATCAATGGAAAGTTACAGGCAAAGTTACCATAAAATAGTAATGTTAAAGCAGCATTGATATTGAGTATTCAGTTTAGGTTGGACTGGCTATTGTTAGTAATACTTTAAAACAGGGATTCTCTTCAACTTTTTAAACGCTGTGGCCTACATCTTACATAGCTCTTTTCTTGTGTTTTTCTCTCTGAACTTTCCTAAATCTGCAAGGCATTTGTAATTTATGTGCAAGTGCAAAGGTAGGGAGAGGGATGGGCAGTGGAGGAGGAAAATATGGCTTTGATGAGGGGAAAAAAGACCAAGAAATTTAAGTAACGAATTGATTCAGACTTATCTAATGAATGTGTCAATCCTGTTTTTAAGGTCTAGTGCTGAGAGCTGAGACAAAGACAAGCCATTTAGAACACCTCTATCAAGACCTGTCACTTTGGTGCTGGCATGCACAAATCTTGTGACTAGTAAAYGTGCAGATATTGGGATTAGTAGCAGTGTGAATTTTTATTTTAAAAGAGTGCAAAATTCGACCATCTGGGGTTCAACTTCCTCAAAGATGAATAGATTTTTGAGAATTTCTCTTTGCTCCAGGCATACTTGCAGGATGCACATGCTGTCTGGTCTGAGGTGCCCTGCTGATAAGCGGGCAGTTTGGAGTTTTTAGGTTTTTATGTATCAGGATTTGTTGTAATCAACTGAGATGTCCAGTGTCTGGTACTGAAGGTACTAATGATGATTCTGGGCATCCCACCAAAAGGGACACTGAAGCTTTTTTAGATTTCTTCTCCCTACAGGAAGCTGAGCAGTTAAGATTGATTAGTGGGACTAAGCCAGTGGTCTGTAAGGAAGACTCTAAGCTGGGGGACATTTCGCTGGGTATAGATGAGTAAACAGTAGCAAGAAATCTACTGGCATTTTGCTTTTATGTGGCATATTCACATTATCAGACTAATGCAGATTAATTTGTCTTATAACTGTTAGTGATGCTGTATTATATCACCTTCATTAAAAGATATATAGATATAAATTAAGACATAAATGAAATATAAATAAAAAGACATCAAAGGTATAAATAAGGTATAAGATATATAAGGTATAAATTAGCAACTGCTGTAGCCTAATACCAGATTACTATGTTTCAGGTAGCAGTTTAAGAAAATGTTATTTTTGAATAAATTCTGATCACAAACACACAAGATCTTTGGGTATGGAATGAGAAGGTACATCATACAGAACATTTCAAGCAAGGAAGATTGGGTCATGCTTATAACTTAATGGGCATGGGGGGAGAACTTGTTCATAAAGACAGAAGCTTAAGCTCAGGGTGGCAGGACAACAGTCCTGATTTTGCTGCAGTGATACAGAAAGCAAGAGAGCTTGAGAAGCAAGTTTACTCCAAACTTGGAAATACCAATAACTCTATTAATAGGTACTAAAATCTTCCCCAAAGGTCTAAACTTTCTCTACCTGCTTACCAGAATTTCATTAACACAACACAAGTGACAGAAAAGAAGCAAAAAAACCCATTTGCAAACTCTCAAGAGCCTTCCGGCTCCTTGTCCAAGGAGTGTAATCAGATCTCACTACATGGTAGTATCATTATATTTTGGGGGTATTAGATTTGGGAGAAGTCATACTGTGTGTATATCACTAGCACATAAAACAAGTGTTAGGAGAAGATGGATGAAAATTGGCCAGGGTTCCCTGCAAAATCTAAAAATTAAATTTCTACTATTTATCCAAGCTGCTGTCCTGGTCTCTAAACAATGGGCTATCATATGATATTCTATAGTTCTATTTCAAGCACGGTAACAAACATGTCTCACATTAACAGTCTCATGTAGTTCATGATCTATTAAACTGTAACATATACCCAAATCAGTACTTATGCTAAAAAAACTAAAGATATAGTGCACATAATTAATACCTCTGATAGGGCAAAACATATTAAATGTGTTATAATGCAAGAGCAGACAGCGGGATGTCAAGATCAAGAAAGTGTTAAGATTACTTATCAATAACTGCCATTCTTATGTCCTATGCAACTATATACCCCTAAAACTTGATGCTGGGAAGTTTTTCCTTTGCAGTACCCAAAGAGATGTAAGCTTTCACCATTCTCTGTACAGACAAAGCCTGCATGTCTTTCTCCTCTCCACCTGAGTTCTTAAGGATCTCTTTTTTGCAGCTAAGAAGAAATCAAGATGACTGCAAAGYAAAACTTTGTGTACATGCAGACTGTGCATCTCCAAAACCACTAGTTACTCATGAGTGCTCTTTCTTCCTTTGGTTTATATTTCACATATAAATTTCTAACAGGGAGCAACTCAGAAGAGTTATACTGCACCAGCAATTATCAAGTTGAGTCTCTTGATCCGTTCACAAACAACAGCTTAGGAAGAGCTCTACAAAATGCTTTGTCAGCTCTCAAATCCTCAGAGAGAAAGCAGCATTATATGAAGGTGTGAGCTTGAGGTTACTCAACAAGAGATAGCCAGAAGAGACAAACATCTGAGAACTATCACTGATGTCATTTTGGTTCTGGCAAGAAGAGTCCCGACTAAAGCAGGAGACTCCATTTTGACTGTTTCACAGAATATTTTGGCTTAGCTGGCTATTCATTTATACAATCAGTGCATGGCAAAAGCCAGATTCTTCTGCATCTCTCAGGGATGGATACCAAGCAGTATAGGTAATTTGGAGAAAGGCCWGAACCTTAAAAAGAAAAAGAATCCTCCTAACATCAATGCAGGAAGACTGGGGACAGGGAAAAAAAAACAAAAAAAAAAAACAGATTAATGTCAGCAGGGAATCATTTGTCACTTTGCAAAGAATCTTGAAGTATGTCCAGATAGATTCTGTTTTTGAGCAGGCTATGGGACAAACTAGCAATAAAAACTTGCATTGGACATGAAGTTTAAATTGCACTCTCGCAGASAGTATATTCCAACTAGCCTGTTACAATACCTTAAAGCGATTAAATATACCTTAAATGAGAAGACAAAGGCATTCAGCAGATCAGATTGCTGCAGGCCAAAATGGCAACCAAATAGACTTCAAAAGAGCTTTAGTAGCCATGACTCTCAGCTCCAGTTGATACATGCAAGGTATTTGGAATGTTTTCTGCTACATGGAAAACAGTCCAACAAGAATACTCAACAGAAAGCTTCAATCATTTACCTCAACAAGTTTGCCTGGCAGGCTCCTTCCTTCTAATTATTAATAATTTCCTCATAAAGAAGAAAAAAGAACATTCTAGTAAGAAAAGCTATCCAAGCAGCCACACTGCAGACTGGAACATGAACAGGCTGTAATGACCCAAGGTGACCTAAGCTCTAGGATAGCAGAAGAAAACCTCACAAATCATAAAAGTTCTGGGAAAAAAACTGTCTCTGCCATTCCAGTCAATCAAAAGCAGGTAGGCTTGCCTCATTTTGAACAAGACTTTTGGCATCAGAATAACTGAATAACAGACAGCCACAGTACCAGAAATGTATCCAAAAGAACAATGCATGTTCATCTGCTCTTGAAGAAAAGACTCACCAACTTCTGGTGATGTGCGATACAAATCACCTATGCTAAGGTGTTCCCAATTTCAAAGATCTCTGCAAGGTTATCAGAATGAATCCAAGAAGTCTCTGAGTCATTATCCAATATCACACTTCTACTTAGCACATCTGCCAGAGTTCATTGCAACAGTTCATTGCAAGTGCATTGCAATGGTTGAAGTTCACTGTCTATGCACTATTTCTAAAGGGCAATTCCACTCCTGACCCAGTGGAAGCCATCATATGCTCACTGAAGAGTTTATACTTTACATTCTGGGAGAATACCTGGCATTCGCCAAGCATGCAACCTTCAAAGCAGGGACTGGAAGGTTTTGCACATGTTTAGGACCATCTAAATAACAGAAACTTTGTTCCCTTTTAAACCACATACCTTGCATGGGGAGCTCATTTGAGTTAGTTCCTCAGCCTGACCTAGTTATTAGATATTGAATTATTTCATTAATTTATTGCATTCCTTTGCAAGCATTCTTGTGGTGTAGCTATGATAGAAAGAAATACTTTATAGATTGGAGAATAACAACCCATAGGTTGATTAGAAAGATATCTGAAGACAAGTTTAGCATTAGGTGACAAAAGACACAAGAAGCAAGTTTATTAAAAAATAAAAAAATAAAAAAATAAAAACAAAAGAAACACACAAGCCTTCTTCATTAATTATAAAATCAAGTGGTAAATCAGTGTTACCATCAAGTGGTATCAGTTCACCAGCAAAGCAATCCTCATTCATTAGAAATCTGTAACCGACCCAATCAACTCTGTAATATGAGATACAGTAAACTCCAAAATATTCAATTTTAACATACGCCTCAGATTTGCAGAAGTGACAGCATAACTCCACGTGCCTTGTGCTGTAGAAGATCCTTTCATCAACCAATCCAAGATATGAAGTTATCAAAACACAACAAAACTGTGGCAAAAAATTTGGCAGTTACTGAGATATGGTTAAACTCCTTAGACAAAGTCGTAATGACAGAACAGAAGGAAAAGATGCTCACTCACATAACATCCCAAGATACAGCAAGTCCTCTGTATGTGCAGATATTTTAAAAAAAAATCAATTTATCCAGAAAATTAAAATATCTGGAGGAAAAAAAGGCACATGATAATTCTTAAAATAAAACTATAAGGATGCTGACTAATAAATGTTTTCTTGTGTCTGTTCTTGAAATATGTAGACAATTTTTTTGATGCAGTCATAAAACAAAGAAAGCAAGGCATTAAAACAAAAAATCTACATGGAGATTTGATATTTATTGTCAGTCCTTTTGAACATAGAGTAAATTAGATACTGGAGCCCTCCAAACAGCATGGTTTGGCTCAAGAATGATGGTATCAATGAACAACAGGACAGAAGGCAGCATAAAACTCTTGACTACACTGTAAAAATAAATTTTTTTTTTCATTAGCAGTACAAGACGAATTTGATATGCCTTTCTCTGAAGATCTTGGAGCCATTCATGGAAGCCAGACATATATATCCCTTGCATAAGATGAGAATAGGCTGGTCAGTGGTATTTGCATTTGCCATAAAAATACCCATGTGGTAAGCTGGACCTCTCATTCTTTAAGGAAAGTGGTATTAGTTTCTGACAGTGAGAGATGCTTATTGTCTTTCTCAGCACAGATAAGTTCATTAATTCTGGCTCTGAACACCTGCAGAGGTGGATGAAAGAGAAGGAAATTCCATATTTACTGGGATATAAGCCTGCATATGCTTGTGACAGGCTTTGCATTAAACTAGAGACCTGTGCCTCAGGACTTGTCAGGCTTGATCTAGACTTGTCTTGGCCTGTCTGGAGTTTTATCTTATTTAGTTGTAACAGTAATTACCTAACAATCAGGCAACTATGAGATAATTTGTTTTAGCTTAGCTTTGCACAAGTGAAGGCTGTAAAAGGCCTACTGTCATATACACTGCTTTAACTTGTAGATAACAAGTATTTATTCTGTGTTGAATGATCTATCTATGCTGCTAGAATAAAAATGCAGCATGGGGATGATAGCAGAGGCCTTGAAAATACAAATACAGGATGATATGGGAGGCCCCAGGCTATAAACCACTCACTAGTGGTCAATTACTGGTCATCAGGAGTGCAACCTTGGAAGTTGAGCAAAAATCGTTTTAAGGATAAAAAGAAACAAAAAATATGCAACTTTAAATTCACTATAGCAAGTCTGGATGTATTGTAGAATTGCAGACCAATGGAGAAAAAGCAAGGTGCAGAACCGGTTAAGCAAATGCATAAAAATCACCAAGAAGATCCTAGATTTTGGGGGGGGCCACAAGGGGACACCACCACCACCCAATGTCAATACCATACCCTGGCAAAGAACTCAGGATCTTGATGATTCACAGTGACATTCCCTCTCCCTTGACTGACACCAAGATCTACTAGACCTATATTAGAAAATAATTTTGTATCCCAGACAAAAACCAGTTGGAAATCAGTTCTAACCAGAGGCTTAAGAGACCAATAAAAAAGAAATATAAAAGTATCAGAGACATAAGTGAACACAGGCTATAACTGGAAAGATGACGATGTAGAAAGACAACATAAAATCACATTTTAAGATGACTATCAAAGGAAACCGAAGCACTGAAAACCACCGATATTAGCCCTTGCTGTCATAATAAGCATGACTGCTTACACATAAAGGCCTTTTTATTATATCATATCTAATAAGGAGAGTGTACTGCAGTCAAGAAATAATACTTGAACTCTATAGACCGCAAGTATGACAAGCATATTTCTCCATTCAATGACAGAAGAAAAGATTGATCTAAAACACACAAGACTAGCTAATTCATCATTTATTAAAAGATGACTCAATTGCCTGGAAAATGCAAACAGAAAAATAAAGAAGCTCTATTGCCAGACTGCTCCAAACTGTCTCAGGAGAAATGACAAACACCCGATTTTTTAGTTTCAACTCCATGGTTGTAAAAACAGAAAAAACACAATTTCAGGGAAATAACTCTGGTAACAAAATACAGAAGAGACTGAGCACAACTACTTTAATTAATTTAAAAAAGTTTTTCTTTTCAAACAAAATTATTTCGAGTTTCACTGTTATTACCCCAGTTCTTACGCCCAAAATCCCAACACCTTTAAGAAGATGTAGCACGATCTCAGTAATATCCCACTCCTGGAAGGAAGAGCAAAAAAAAGTTTAGAATTYAAATAATGTAACTTGCTTTGTAAGTCATCTGAGGTGATTTTCTGACATCTGTAGCAGATAAAATCCTGGAAAGAAGGGGCAGGATGTTCAAATAATCTGACTTGCTTCTGCACAACTGTGTTATCTACATACTTTCGGTTTTATACAAGACAAACAGAACAAGTGTCAGTCCCTTCTGTTCCTTTAGGAGGAAGTCATATTGTAGAGTTCTTTTTCATGGCATAAAGACCACTAACTTCTGCTCCCCTGTGTACAGCAGGGGAAAGAAAATGCGTTTGAGGAAAAGATTTTGCTTTTCTTCCTGTATAAGTGGACTTAAGAAGAGACACGGGGAATGGGAAAAGCTCAGAACATACCACACTATGCACAGAATTCAGTTTCTTGGCTAAATAATATTGTAGATTTCAGTATAAAAATCAGTATCTAACTTTTCAAAAAATGTTGAAATACTTAAAATATATCACAGTAATTTAGCTTTCCCAGATCAATATATTATATTTCTGAAACATAAATTGCGCATAGCATGAATAACTTATAAAAGAGCTGTCTTGTGTCTATTCATGAGATTCAATACATTTCAAAGACATGCAKCAGAATGTTAAAGCAATTCTGAAAGTAAAAATACTTTCTTATTTACACCATAGCCTATGTGGTATATCAGCAGATTGCACATTTGATACAGTACGCTGCTTTTCTGGATGACTGAATATGAAACATAGCCACGATTTGCTGGCTGAATATAGGCATATGGAATACGACAGTTATGTGATGTTAAACAATTAACTAGACTTTTCAAAGGAGAAGACAAAGTACACAAGATTTTAGTTTTCTTTTTTGAAGTCAGTTTATATGATTACAGCAAATTTACAGCATTTAATAAAACAATTCTAAAAGCACATTTCACTACTTTTATTTTAATATTCTTTCAAACAATTATATCAAGATTAGTAAATATTGATCTACCAAATCTACCAAAGCCAGTATTTTTCTATTCAAAAAGGGTAGGAACACAACTGAAAGACCACCTATGTCATTCGGTTCATTCTGCAAAGCAATCAAGATATATGGATTTATAGAGCTGTACCTTGAAAACGGTTAATCTCTGTCTTAGAACTTGGGGTTAGTTTCCAAAGAGCTGGAATACATTGCTGGGGGAGAAAGTAAAGAAGGTATTTTTCAGCAAATGACTATAACGACGGAGCTGTATTGTTAGGAAGGTATTCAAGAGAGCAGTCTGAAGTCCATAGATAGTGATACTCAGCTGCTTCACAATCATTGAACTTGGAAATTGGGCACCCTCACAGACAAGCTTTTCCATTACTTTTCTTAAAATGTCACTGACTTAATAGCTTGCCGCTACTGTGATGGCTAATAAAATAGAAACCTCTTCTTACAAGTACACAGTCTTTCTACAGTAATAATAAAGTGCAAGTCTGACAAGCGGTTCAAGAGTACAAAAAGGAATCTTAGAAAACTAAAGGTCTGGTTTTAACAGCCACTTTTATACATACAGTTTAAAAAACAAAAAATACTACAGTATTGAAAGAACTGTTGGAAAAATGTGCATTTCCTTGAAATAAAACATGCTGTAAGAGACCAGATTCTGACCTAAATTAATTTTAGTACTGAAAACATTTATTGCTTTCATTCTTGTCACTGCAAGAATCTTACCACTAAATACAGATTTTGGTGCCTAATATATAACAATTGTGAAAACAGATCCCCTTAACTTTTTATGGTAGCCGGTACAGTTAAAAACACTTGAGTCACACCAAAACTATAATTAATGCCCTGGGATAGAGGAGATTATGCAGGTTAGAGCTCTTCTCTGCCCCTAAGAAATGCCATAGACTGAAAGACAGTCTCAAGTTTTCATTTATAATGCAAGTCAAATGACGAAAACTGAATATAAAAAGTACAAAGAGATATACTTTTAACAAGTTTAAAAAATAAAGAATTAAAGTACTTTAAGGTGAATAACCATAGAAAAATGTCGCCATAGCTTTGGCCTGACAACAAGGTTCAGGGAATTTCAGCTTTAAAAGAATGGAATTGGGAAGTCTTGTAGCAACTGAACAGGGGAATGCATTTAGAATGAAAGAGCACACATTCTTATCATAGTGCTTATTACTGTGATTCCTAAGATTTATGTGCCCAACACAATAACCTCCAACTATGCGAGAGTCTAAAAAAGGTTTTATGCTTTCCTGGTATATTATTTTCAGTGATGGTCCTGACTAACACCCATGAAAAAAATATATACATTTATTTATATATATGTGTGTGTGTGTGTGCGCACACACATATATGTATATATATATAGGGCATTTTATTTCAGCTCCATTTTATTTAAGAAATTCTGCCTTAAGACTTATGCTCTGTTACGCAGAAATTACCTTTTTTAAATATAAGGATTTTTTAAGACAAAGTTTCTATCACAAAAAATACCACCTTATGAAAAAAAATTTTTTAAGTATAAAATGACAAATAGTCAAACAGATTCTTGTCTATATTCAGTAAGTTTTGATAACCTTAGGGTGCACCAATATGCTGATTAGTAATTTATGGCTTGAGAAAGAAAGTTTCAGAGGGAAATGCACAGAGGCATGATTGAGTTTAATATGCATCCACATTAGCTACAGGGCATAATTAAAGCTACATCACTCTTAAGTCTACATAATTATGTCCTAAAGACACTCTCTCTCCAGCATCCTTAACTTTACCAAAAAACAATAATGGCCTCAAGTTTACAAGGTCAGTCAATATTACTTTAGTGTAAATATATTCTTACAAGCAAAAGGGTTCCAAACCAAAAATGCAAGGTTTCTGTTTGGTTTTATTCCTTTCGGAGTTCAGAACTCCAAACATGTGACAGGCAGAACAAAATTTTAACACACACAGAAAGGAATCTGCAACTTCCAGTGTTATTATATTCCTCTCCTGTCCCACCCCAAGAAGAGATAGAGGGAACTGATGCAACATTTACCATCAGAAAAAAAGATAAATGTGCCTAATCTTGGAAATACCAATAACTGTTAATAGGTACTAAAAGGATTTATTAATTCATCGGGTTTTTTTCCTCCCTTYGCAACTGAATATTCTACCTGCCAATTTAGATAACAGCCAAATTAACTAGTTGAATTCAACACCATGACACTACATACTACTTATCCCATATTATTATTCTTACTCTAGTTTAAAATACTTCTGAATACAGTTAGATCATGTATAGGTTATACATGTTGTAGGTTATAGGTTAATAGTAACATTTCAATGATGATTATATACACTGTAGTCAGGCAGAAACAGTGAAAGTGATTAATTTCAGCTGGCTTTACTGAAATAAGCAGTAGGAGATTCCTATCACATCCCACAAAGATGCTATACGGGCACAAACCTCTATCTTGTATTCAATTCTGATTTCTCATCATCTTCTGTATCAACTGGAGCCAAGATGTGCTTCATTTAGTTGCCTAATTTGGGGGGGGGGGGCGTGGCAGCAGCATGGGAGGAAGGACTAGGAGAGAAACAACCACAGAACACATATCTATATTAGTACTCTAATAAAGAGATCTGAGCAGCAATACCTACAAACTTGCATGTACTTTCATGAGTATTTTGACCAATGTAGATTATTACTACTAAAACCCTTTGCAACAAAGTCAGGATTTCCTCTTTGTCAGGAAACTAGAAACAGCATCAACTCTTCTGCAACGTTTGTATTATTATAGGTTCATTAAGAATGCAGCAATGTCCATAAATACAACATGACATGTTGTTTCAACAAGGGCAATTCTATGCCACTTGTTAAATGCAAGTCCTACCAAAAATCACTGCCTGATGCACACAACTTCAAATTATTTTGATTTGATCTCATAATGCTTAATTAAATAGGAAGCAAACAGCTATCCCTAGGTCTAACTAGCTGAGGCTCGTATTCTGGAGCCTTTCCAGAATGATGTCCACAACACCAAACAGAAATAACACTGACAAGTGACAACAAATTCCTTTCAGCCACAAGCCAGGGTTGCATGTTTATTTCCATTGCTGATATTCTCTACAGCACTTGATACAATCAGTATTTCGCTCATACTACTTAGGATACAACCAAACACAAGCCCTGTGTGCACGCTTTCTCAGTCGTCTTCTAGAATCCATCACAGACCTCTTCCTACTGTTTTGGTCAACAGATACACAAAACAAACGGAAGAAATCAAACCAGGTGGATTAATATTCCACAAAATTTGCAAACGGTGCTCATCCGAGCGTTCAACAAGGCTGAAGCACTCCACAAGAGAATGGAGCAGAAGCCTGGAACGCAGAAACGAACGCTTGCAGGACAGGACGACGAGAAAGTCCCATCTATACAATACAGCTTCAAATCAAAATGACAATATGATAGCAAGAATCTACAAGCTTAAATAGATTTAACACACATTCCTCATGATATGCTTATTGCCAAAAATGACCAAATCTTAATGGCAACTGAAACTTATTTCCATCCAGATAAAGGAGGATATTATGATTCCTTAGAAAAGGCTCCAAGGCCAGACTACAGAGGTCTGCAAGAAATTTCTCATTTTCAGGCTCAGGTGAGCCATTTTCAGGCTTGAGCCAAACTCTTCACTGTTTCTTATTATCAAACCACCAGGACCAAAAGAAAAGACAAAAAATCATTTTCCAGTGACAGCCAATAAAAAAGCTGTACTAACTCAGCTGGATTCAGATGCAACAAGAAGAATCTATGCATTATGTTTTCAAGTCACACTTTCAATTCTCATACCTAGTTATACAAATTTTGACTAAATTCACTCACACCACCTCCTCTGTTTATTAAATTACGAAACAAACCCAAGAGTTTATCCTTCTCAGCTCTCTGAAATCAAACCAGCTAATCAATCTCAGCAACCATATCTCTCCATATGAGTATCACACCTTCAGTGATAATAATATCCCATTTGACAAATGCATCTGTTCATCTCCAGGCTTCAGTTTATATGCAGAAAAGATACTAGGTAACTTATATGAACAGAATAGGTCACTTGATGACTGATTCACTACCTTGAAGCTGATTGCTAGAAAACAACATGACTACAAATTTCAGACTATGGCCTTTTTTTTTTTTTTATCTTGGTGTTCGGCATATCACTACGGCACCCAAATGTTGTTCAGCCCATATCAACATGCATCATGGTCTACTCACAATTTTGCAATAATATTCTGATTTCCTAGACCTGGGTTTTCAGAAGAAAGTCACAGAAGGCTGTAGTTAAAGGGGGGGGGGGGACAGAAGCATAAAAGAATTCAGAAATAGCGTAAGTCTGAAAGTCCTTTTCTTTAACCTTTGGAATTGAAATTCAAATTAAATATTCATTTTTACTTCAAGCCTACATGTTTAAGATACACTTGGACCACCTACTGTCTTAAACCCCCTGTAACTATTATGCATTAGTTTTGCTTTGTTTTTTTCTTTAAACTTGCATTTAGAGAAGAGGGCTAATGTAAATTCAATATTAAGTTTGGAAATCAAAATAAAGACGACATTTATATGAAAATGCATTTTCATGTTTCTTCTGACAATTAAATTATCTTTAGCCTGTTATTAAAACAACTTCAAAAGCCCACCTTCTTTGTAGAATACAAAAAGCATTTGGAAACATAGCAGAAGTATTTAGACTTTTTTTATGCTTAGACGTATTAGGTAAGTGTAGCCATTCAACACATAATAAATGTTATGACTAAGATGTTATTTTTGCCAAAACAGAATAAAAATGATTCACCCAAAATTCTAAAATTCACATGCTCTATCTCACTACAACTAGAGCATGAAATTATAATTTCATATTATTTGGAAATTCTTATTTCCAAATAATGAGAGAAGAATACAGATAATAAATGCTTCTACTGAAGCTAATTTTTGCAGTCACTGGTGGAAGGGGAAAAAAAATCTATTTCATTTTATGACGAGTTTAACCCCAGCAACATAATTTAATCAAAAAGCTGACTATCTAGTCCCCCAATAACCCAAGAAAGCAAGGACAATTTCCTTAACTAATATCAATACTTTGTTACCATGAAGTACTGTTCCAGTTTCCACAGATTTCATGGGGATAACATTTCACAGGTAACATATGCAGCATTTTTATTATGTTTTTCAAACCTTAAATGAGGGCAAACATTTTCCTAAAGTCCTTTATACATCTCAGGAGAATTCAAACTTTGCCATCTATTTGCATTACAGTATTACTGTAAATTAAAAAGATTTTAATCTATATAGAAGATTTTCAACTATATTTACATTTTTATTTTTTAGATGCCAAATATTGTGGCTTGCTGTTCAACATGTCACTCTAGGTTTTGGCAGATTTGTAAAGTTTAAATAATTCAAGGATAAAAGCAGCAAATGACACCCAGTTACAGAATTATAATTAAATGTGATGAAATAAAGAACCCTTTCTGATTTATAAATCAAAACATATTCCCAAAATAGTGGGCACCATTACCCAAAATAAAAGGGTTAAGTTAAAAATAAAAAATAGAAGAAAATAATTCAACTTCAAATCTCAAACAAATGAGGAAATAAAATACTAAAATGAAATGTAATCAACTGACTGACAAGGAAAATATTCCTGGGGATTTAAGAAGGTGGCTGTTGTTTTAAGACCATCACTTCATTCTGTTCATTATAAATCACACTGGGGAGAGCCATGCATGCTTAAAAGCACTACTAAACAGATTATCTAGTATCTATTTTGATTTTCATTTAAAAATATGATTTGCTTTTATATTATAGATGTACAGATCTGCAAAACGTTACAGCATAAGCATTTCTCATTTATGCCTATATACCATATTGGTTTATTCCTTAAGATCTTGTCTCCCTCTAGTGGCTGGCCCTCACAAAAAATAAATAAATAAATAACAATTTTACTTGTATGCAGGGGCAGATAGAATCATAGGAAAGTTCAGGTTGGAAGGGATCTCAAGAGGTCATCCAGTCCAACCTCCTGCTCAAAGCAGGGCCAGCCAAGGAATCAGACTAGGTTGCCCAGCTTTTCTCCAGTTGGGTCTTGAAAGCCTCCGAGGATAGAGATCACACAACTTCTCTGGGCAACCCGCTCCACTGCTGTACTGTGCTCATGATGAAAAGTGTTTCACTATGTCCAGAACTTCTCATCTCAATTTATGCCTCCTATCTCTTGTCCTCCTGTCATGTACTGCCGTAAGGACCCTGGCTCTGTCTTCTTAATAACCTCCCTTAGAAACCTCCCTTAGAAACCTCCCTAGAGGCACCAGAGGGCTGCTGTTAGCAAAGCCGTCCCTTCCCCAGGCTGCACAAGCCCACCTCCCTCAGCCTCTCCTCACGGGGCAAATGCTCCAGCCCCCTGACCATCTTAATAGCTCTCTGCTGAACTTGCTCCAGCTTATCAATATCTTGTATTTGGGATGGGGGAAACCCTCAAAACCAGACGCAGCATTCTAGATGTAGTCTAACAAGCACCGAATAGTTGGAAGTAATCCCTTCCCTCCATCTACTGGCCATGCTCCTGTTAATACAGGCCAGGGTGCTGGTGGCTTCTCTGCTGCCAGGGCACACTGGCAGCTCAAGCTCCACAACATGTCACAACTTGGCTGCCTGCCAAGACCCCCAGGTCCTTCCCCGCAAAGCTGCTCCCCAGGCAGTTGGGCCCCAGGCTGCACTGGTGCAAGGGGCTCTTCCCCATGGGCAGGACTTGGTGTTTGTCCTTGTTGCATTTCATAGGGTTCCATCAACCCATTCCCCCAGCCCGTCTCGGTCCCCCTGGAAAAGCAGTTTATGTGCAGATCATACTGATTTTACCATACCTGGAATAATTAAAGGATAGATTTAGCCATTTAAAATACCTGAACCTGCATTTTACTGCTGTTCAGGATACTTGGGGGTTTGGGGTTTTTTTTTTTACACTTTCTTTTTTTAAACTGATCCAAATCACAAACAAGACTTACACATGGTCTATAAGTTAGCACGACCAGGCAATTATGGCATATAAAATGATCTAAGATTAATATGAATGGAGCTATTCAACTCACAGCTGTAAGAACATTCTCCAACATGGTTTCATCTTCTGCCCATGTACTGTTCTGTAGCCAAACTTTGAAATAGCTGAGTACAGTTTTGAATAATCTATTCATAGCTATGAGGGATTAACGTGGAAAAGTTTTACAAATAGGTTTCACTGAAGGCATAATCTGTATCAATTTGTAATTGCACCAAGTATAAAAACTCTGACTCTGGAGCCATATTAAGTTTCTGATATGGAAAATATTCTTGTTACTCAAAAGTGAGTGTATCCATATTTTTTTGCTAAAAAAATAAATAAAACTCAATGTTTTATTACAACACTGACAAAAAAGGAATATAACATTCTTCACATTCCTTAAGCAGAATATTCTTTATCTTGCAAGGGGCTCAAACTTTCAAACATTGCCTCTTCTTACAAACAGCAGAATATTTCATTTATGTCCATCTAACTCCACAGTTTGGTACAATATGGAAGACTACTCAGTTTTATTAATTTAACCCATTACAATACTGAATAATATTGAGTGGTAGATCCAAAATGGACTGTAGATGTCTAAATAACTACTTTAGGAAAAACTGAGGTAGCATGATAAACAGATTTTTTTCTTAATGAAAAAAGAAAGAGCCCTCCTCACCTCCAGATCTGCAAAAACCACTTGCAACTCTACTAGCACAGGATTTGGAAAGAGTACTGAGAAACCAAGATCATGGTTGAGATAGGACACTGGCCCCAAACTTGGCAAAAAATAGAGGGTTTCAAGAAGGAAAACGTATCTGAGTAAGAGAGTATGTGGGGACAAGTCTTAAAGGCATGATTATCTTCTACCCTCAGCAAATACCACCTTCACAGACAAAGAGAAGCGTGAATCCAGAGCCTAAAGAAACGACGCATGAGCAGATTCAAATCCCTTTTGGAAACCATTTCATGAACCAGAAGTTACAACTGAAAAGGACTTCTTCAAATACAGTGACTGTGGTAGACCAAAAACACAGAAGTCAAATCAGTGGGAAGCCAGTGAATCAGAAAGTCAGCAAAAAAGATTTACAAAGAACTTCAGTAAAGCCCCACATTCGTCAATTGCAAAAGATATCCCAAAACAGATGGGGTTCAAGCATGAGATCATTTGCAGAAGAGATAAGCTACAGCTATCATCAGGATAATTAAAAGTGTTAACTGTTAATACAGTAGCATTTAATACCTTAAAATATATTTGGAGATTTATTAATCTCTTGAACAGTATTTAGACATATTTCAGTATCATATTTGACAAAATAACAAATTCATTTTGTATAAGCAGAATCATAGGAATGGTTTTTCAACAAAGTGCACAACTAGCAACTGTCTCTTCTGTAAAAAGTGATAAATAATCAGAGTACTAGAAGAGAACATTTCCATACAACAGTGCATCAAATATTGCTAAAAGCAAGAATATATTTCACAACAAGGATATATGCAGCAAAGGAAAGCAAAAAGCAATGGGTTGCATTACTTAAAAATCATCCATCTGTATCAAAACTTTGATTCCAGGCTATTAGCTAAAGAAATAATTGAATGATGCCTTAAAGAAAGTGATCTTGTTTTCATTCTTTCCTTTGTTCTAAACACCTTGTCTTCAAGTCTTTGATTTCATATTCACAAACTAATCATATAAATAGATCTGAAAACAATTACAGACAAGTAACAATGATTTCTACTACAAAAGTGGATTTCATTTTCAATTCTCAGAGCATTTTAGAAGTATACTGCAAATATTTAATTTTATCTTGCTATTGGTTCATCTTATTCTTTAGATTTTTTGTTTCAAATATTTAAAAAATATATGGCAGGCTTTCCCTTTTTTTTAAGTTAGGAATAAAGTTATTTTTTAAGCAACATGAACAAACAGGAGGTCAAAGAATAAGGTAATTAATATTTTTGCTTAGAATAGGATTACATTTTACAGAAACAAAAACAAACCATACCTTAAAATTACACTGAGGTTATGAAGCCAATTGRCATAAACATTCAGAAGTAACGCATTTACCACTACTTGACAGCTGATCCTATCATCTGAACAACAACAATTTACCATTTAAGCATTCTTAGACTATCAATTTGCAGAGTAATTTTAATTATGGTGCTTCAAGCAAAAACACATTTTACTTTGCACTCTGCGTGTCTCTGTTGTAAGCACACACTAAATGATCACTTACTCTGCACAGAGATCACTACCAGTTTCAGCGCATTCTTTGTGAGCCCTGCTTGTTGTTTTTGTCATTGAATATACAGCTTCACACTTTATTTACAATATACTTGCAAATTCCTCTCTGAAGGCAAAACTGTTTCTTGCAAACTTTTCTAAGTGTTTTTCTCATGGAATCACAGGGTAGCCTACATCAGTGATTTAGAGCACAGAGCATTCATTTTGGTGCAAGTTTTCCTTGTGTTTATGCTTAGTCTTGTGGTATGCACTCCAGTGCACCACTGGTGCTGGACACAAAATTGAAGTTGTGTCAAGAAGTCTTAGGACTGACAACTGATATAAATGTTACTGCCACTAAAGACAGAATAGGAATCTTGAAGCCATAATCATTTGTAGCAAATCAAACCCTCCTTCTTTGCACACACCAGTCAGTACCGAATAGTTAACCTTAGTCTTTACCAAGTATCACGCACATATGTTTACAGTGCTCCAACAAGACAAGGCAGTATAACTAACTCCATTCTACAGAAAAGGAACAACAGCATGAGATTCAGAAAATAAAAATATCAAAAGAAAGTACCAGTAAGAATTGTGTTCATCTTAACTTTTCAGGACAGCATACATTATATAACTTTCTACTGTGAAAAACACAGACCACTGACTTCACTTACAGCTGTGAGGAGTCAGCCTTCTCCCCTCCCCCCCCAAGAGACTGAAGTTGTCTACCTAGAAAATTAGAAGAAATATGAAAATTACATAGAAATAGTGATCTCTGTGTGAAAAATGCCAAAACTACAATCCTTTTCTTCACTCACAAAATGCTTTCTAAATTTCACAGCTAATCAGGACAGGGTCATACAACTTCATCAACTATAAAACTGTAATTTATTTCTAGAGGCCTGTCTATGCCTATGCAATACATGAAACATGGATGCTGTAAGGGAAAAAACGAAAAATCTTAAGCCTGTAACTGAAAATAGGATCCAAGGCATGCACACGTCTTGATCCATTTGCAAACACCTAGGTCCTTGTATCAAGGCACAAGCAGACTGATTTGGGCCTGTTCACAATCTCTTTAAACAGAAATAATGAAAAAAAATTTATATATATATATACACACACACACACACACACACACACATATATATATATATCTACATTTTGTTAGTTTCTGATAGCTTGTTCTTGTTCTTTTAATATCCTTTAAATATAGGAAATTACAACTGAAAATATCTACATTTTCCTGAATTCAGCTAGAAATTAAGTCCTTTCTTGAAGCCTTTGTAAAGGATTGCATTTTTCTAGTTCTCATCTCTAAAAAGCCTCTGGTTTTATGACTTGAGTTCCCCTACTTCAGGAGAATGACAAACAAAATGAATAAAATCATAACCAAATGAGAAAAAAAAAAATAAAGACATTAGTGTGCCTTTTGCACAAGTATCTATTTTAACAAGCACCTATTCATATATGTAGCACAAAGAACACATTAAATACATCCTCACATTCATGTATTTAGATATCATTCATTTCTCGAATTACCTTGTCTGCATCCACTTTTCCTCTAATAAATTCTTTCTTCCAAAATTCCAGTGCCTGTTCCAGAGTTAAACCGATGCCTTTCAAGAACAGCCCATATTGCATACGGCCTCCGTGACGGAGATGATGGTTCTCACGCAGGGCTTTGTGCAACTGGCGCATGCAAAGAGGGAATGATTTCACAGAAAGCTGTCAAGAGGAAAATGTATGTTTAAGACATACTGTCCAGTTTGCTTGTAGGATATATGCTTATTGTAATGACTAATTAGCTCCATCTGAAAATGCCAACAGCTGGACGGAAAGAAATGCACATGCAGAGATCCTTTGGACTGAAGATAAGTGTGTCCTTAGGCCATCAAATTCAATAATAATCAAATAATAATGTGAAAGAGTAACACAGATGGTAATATCATAATCTCTTTAGCTACAAAGTAGCAAAGCTTTAATTGCTATCAGGAAAGATATAACCACAGTTCTATTACAATGCTGCTGCTTCCCTATTTTAGCTTCTGGAGCAGCAAGGTGGATTTGAAGGGGTGTTTAACATCTTTGAGGAACTACGAGCAGGAGTCCATTGCAATTGATTTGCAGAATTCTTCCATGAAGAGTACTATTTTCCATACTGTAAGATCTCAGAGAGAAAGCATGCATCACTCAAATTTTCTTGTATTTGGGTTTCATTTCTGACAGCTAAGTTTAGCCACGGAATTTACTTCCAAAGGAACACTGCCATGGTTAAGACATACGAAAAAAACCACACCATTTCTAAGTCCAGATAAACCAAAATGTGGTTTTAATTGTCTCTGCATAATTGATGYGGTTTTACCATCAATTTTATTCTTTTCCCTGCTCAAAAAAAGCCTTCCTATAAGTGAAAAGTCCAGAAAATGTCCCAAAGACAAATATTGCAAAGCAATAACTATCAACTAAACACCAAAAATTGCAAAATTATTAAATAAAAAATTTTGTTAAACTCTTTGTTTATAATTATGTTAGGTATTTGTGAAAACATATAAAATTAAGCAGCAAATTAAGCAATTCATTATAGCTCCATTCTAAACCCTGATTAGATTCATTTTGTTAATTTTGTTCCATTTTAATCCTTGTTTATCACAATTTCATCCAAGTAGTTCTTCAGTCACAAAACTAATACTGAATCTTAAAAAAAGAAAATAAAGGCTTTATATGCTGTCTGTGTACAGAAGGAAAGCATTTGATTTCAAAAAGGCAGGCATCACCACATAATACAGCGCAATAAACATAGGACTTACAGCATCAATGTGTTCTAGAGAAATTTTTCCAGTGTTTTTTTGTACACTGTAATCTGGACCAACATAAGAATGGCTGAAAAACAAAGTAAATAGTACAATATCATTTAAACATATCACTTCACTCAAAAATTTACAACAGTTTAAAAATGTATTATTTTTTTTATATTTTTTATATATTGGTAATTATTTTACCAATTTTAAGGGCTACACATTTTACATGTTGGTAAAAACAAGAAAACAGTATTTGACAGGTATGCAAATAATTTAGATTTATAAAACCAACATTAAAGACAACACKGTAACAGATCCCTCCTTCCTTTACTCCGAAGTGAGGGGTGAGGAGACATTCTGAATTAGGATCACAGAACCCTGCAGAACAGCTGGGGTTGGAAGGGACCTCTGCTGATCATCCAGTCCAAAGCCCCTGCTCAAAGCTGCCTCACCTGCACGAGGTTGCGCAGGGCCTCGCACAGTCAGCTTTTGAGTACCTCCAAGAATGGACACTCCACAACCTCTCTGGGCAACATGCTCCACTGTTCAACCACCCTCACACTAAAAGAGTTTTCTTCTTATGGCTAGACAGAATTTCCTGGGCTTCGATTTGTGCCTGTTGCCTCTCTTGACCTTGCCCTAGGCTCCACTGAGAAAAGCCTGGCTCAGTCTTTGCARTCGTTCCCCATCACGCATTTATACACACCACTAAGATGCCCATGAGCCTTCTCTTCTCCAGGATGAACAGTACCAGCTCTAGCAGCCTCTCCTCATACGACAGGTCATCCAGTCACTGCATCATCTTCACGATCCTTCACAGGACTCGCTCCAGTGCAGCCATGCCTCTCCTGCACCAGGAAGCCCCACAATGCACACAGCACTCCAGGTGCAGCCTCACCCAGGGCTCAGGTGAGGGAAAGGAGCACCTCCCACAACCCACTGGCAACACACTCTGCCTAAGGCCATCCAGGAGGCCCTTGGCCTTCCTTGCCCCACCAGGGCATATTGCTGCCTCATGGCCAGCTTGGGGTCTACCCAGGACCCCCACACTCTTCTCCACAAAGCTGTTCTCCACCAGTTCAGCCCCCTGCCTGTCCTGGTGCATGGGGTTACTCCCCTCACCAGGGGCAGGACTTGGCACTTCCCTTTGCTGAACTTCAGCAGGTTCCTTTCTGCCCACTCCTTCAGCCTCGCAACATCCCTCTGAATCACAGCACAACCACCTGGCATAGCAACCACTCCCCACAATTCGGGTGGGCTGCAAATTTCCCAAGGGTACACTCTGCCCCATCATCCAGGTCATTAATGAAGATCTTGAACAGGACTGGCCCCAGTACCAAACCCTGAATGTACCCCACTACTGAATGGCCTCTGGGGCAACTGCCTGCCACTTGTCACAACCCTTTGAGCCTGACAGTTCAGCCAGTTTTCAGTCCACATCACTGACCACTTCTCTAGCCCAAACTTCATCAGCTTGACACTGAGGGCATTACAGGAGATGGCGTCAAAAGCCTTGCTAAAGTCAAGAGAAGTAACATCCACTTCTCTCTCCTCATCCACTGAGGATGAGGATTTCATCCATAGAAGGCTAGCAGGTTGGTCAAGCATGATTTCCCCTTCATCAGTCCATGCTGACCACTCCCCCAGTCAYCTTCTTCTCCTTCATATGTTTGGAAACGGCTTCCAGGAGGATTTCCTCCATCACCTTTCCAGGGATCAAGGTGAGGCTGACTAGCCTGTAGTTCTCTGAATCAGGAAACTCCTGTACTTTGCTACTTGGGTAGCAATTTAAAAAAAACGATATCACTATGAATTTCTAATGGAAGGATCAAGTAAAAAAGCTGGGGAGGCTTTTACTGCAGTACTGACATACAGGCACAGGTTAACTCCTGATAGAAGCTGTTTAGCAAACATAACACAGGACATAGCACATGCTACTTGAGCTAAGTTCAGGTAACCCTACAATAAAGCAGAGACAGCCATGCATTGTCATTCAAGTCACTTCAAACTAAATACAGCTATCTAGTGCTCCRCTTTCACTTTTAGGCATATAGACTTCCTGAGTAAGGATCTGCAGGGTAGCATTGTTCAAGAGGCAAATTTCCAATCAGAACCTAGGACAACTCAAGAGTTGGCTGTATAACAGGCAGTAAAGCAACCAGAGGCTTTGGATACAGCACCCTGGTCCAAAAATCAGTTTTAACTTAGTGAAGCTGCCAAATTTCGGTAAGAACAAATTTCTTTGAGGCAACAGGATTTTGCAAGAAACGGAAAGATCACTTCTTAAATCTTCTGAAGGCATATGGTGATTAACTCCAGAAAAAACAAATTTCGCTTAACAATGATGCTAGTTGCTATTGTTTATTTTGTCATACTTCAGTACTGTACTGTGAAAAACATAGTTAAGAGTTGATTTTACCACAGTGCAAATCATATGTTTAATTATAAATGCATTCACTGGTTCATTAGTCTTATTTCTGGCACACACTGGAGCATTAGACAAGCTTACTGCAGTAAATAGAATTTTTTTTCATTCCACAACAATGGATAAATAAAAGTATGTCACAGAAYCACAGAATGGCTGAGGTTGGAAGGGACCTCTGGAGATCATCTAGTCCAACCCCCCTGCTCAAGCAGGGTCACCTAGAGCATATTGCACAGGATCRCGTCCAGGCGGGTTTTGAATATCTCCAGAGAAGGAGACTCCACAACCTCTCCGGGCAACCTGTGCCAGTGCKCTGTCACCCTCACAGTGAAGAAGTTTTTCCTCATATTCAGATGGAACTGCCTGTGTTTCAGTTTGTGCCCGCTGCCTCGTGTCCTGTCGCTGGGCACCACTGAAAAGAGTCTGGCCCCATCCTCTCGACACCCTCCCTTCAGATATTTGTACACGTTGATAAGATCCCCTCTCAGCCTTCTCTTCTCCAGGCTGAACAGGCCCAGCTCTCTCAGCCTTTCCTCATAGGAGAGATGCTCCAGTCCCCTAATCATCTTTGTRGCCCTTCGCTGGACTTGCTCCAGTAGTGCCACATCCCTCTTGTGCTGGGGAGCCCAGAACTGGATGCAGTACTCCAGATGTGGCCTCACCAGGGCTGAGTAGAGGGGGAGGATCACCTCCCTCCACCTGCTGGCAACACTCTTCCTGATGCACCCCAGGATACCATTGGCCTTCTTGGCCACAAGGGCACATTGCTGCCTCATGCTTAACTTGGTGTCCACCAGCACTCCCAGGTCCTTCTCAGCAGAGCTGCTTTCCAGCAGGTCAGCTCCCAACCTGTACTGGTGCATGGGGTTATTCCTCCCTAGGTGCAGGACCCTGCACTTGCCTTTGTTGAACTTCAKGAGGTTCCTCTCYGCCYACCTCTCCAGCCTGTCCAGGTCTCTCTGAATGGCAGCACAGCCCTCTGGGGTATCAGCCACTCCTCCCAGTTTTGTATAGTCAGCAAACTTGCTGAGGGTGCGCTCTGTCCCTTCATCCAGGTCACTGATGAAGAAGTTGAACAAGACTGGACCCAGGACTGACCCCTGGGGGACACCGCTAGCTACAGGCCTCCAACTAGACTGCGCCGCTGATCACAACCCCCTGAGCTCTGCCGTTCAGCCAGTTAAAGTTTTTAAAGTATCTGAGTTGAACTTTTCTATTACTACTGATTCTACTAGATTAGTATCCAAATTTCCTAGTAGAAATGGATCAGCATCACTTCACTTAGTCACACTACAAACAAAACAAATCACAGTCCCAAAGATATTACAGTCTAAACATAATAGAACAGAAAACAGCTGTTGCTTAAGCCTCTTAAGCCTTGACCATTCAAGTCAGTTATCACATCCCAAGATAAGTGCTGGTAACTTCTTAAACTACTCCAATATAATCACTTTAGATCATTTGCTTTGTGCCCCTTGCTATGTATTGGAGTCATACCAGTGCTGAAAAAATGGCTAACCTAAAGCAAACCACTTCTTCCTAGCATCTGTAGAAAGGATTGGCCAGGGAAGGGAAGACATACAGATGGAACCCAAAAGTTTTCCCATACAATAGGGGAATAAAATAAAGCCTCAGATGTTGCTGCTAAAAAGAGGGCATGCTCTCTGAATCCTGCTGACAGGCCTGGACATGGTTAAAAAAAACCTACTGCAAGGACAGAAAACTAAATGCCAAGGGAAAAAAAGGAAGAAGCAGCGATACTTTTCAGGCTCTGAACAGCTCAAATGTTCTCAGCATAAGCAAATGGCAAAAAGGTTCTYATGCATGTTTCCTTACTTTTACATTAAAAAGTAGCATAGGACCTTTGCAACGTGAAAGTTGCTTGTTACCTGACACTTTTCACCAAGGAACTGAACTCTACGACCTGCCTTCAAAGGCAGCACTCTGAAAAAGAGTACGCTCTATCCATCCGTATACGTGGTAAATACTGGAGCTGAGCATACAGAGGCCAGGASTGCTCAGGTGGCCTTGCTAGATAAACATTAGATCTCCTTTTCCAAGGAGGAGAACAGACTAGAGTTTTTGGATTTGCAGTGTTATGTGCCACGTCTTTTGATTTTCTACAGTACAGATCCTCCAGGTCCCTTGATTTCATTAAAACAGTTAGCTTTCACCACAGATTGAGTAGGATTAAAGAGGAAAACAATGGCAATCTCGAGAACCTTGTAAAAAAATAAGAAGAATATCCTTTATTCTGTGAATAATTTTCCTCCCTTTTCATGTCATTAAATGTTACCAAATAGTCTGCTACTATTTGTTTGAAAATGCTTTAGTACAACACAGCTCAAAACAAGCTTGTGACCATCCTCTCTCTTTTCTTCCCCCTCTTCTTTTTGGCTTCCGGTATTTAGCTCTTATTTTTGACTCATCCCTTTCTTTTATTACACAGAGCTTCTGTGGTTACTTCCTGATCAAGGTTCTTACTCACCTAAAGGCATCCATAACTTTTTGCAATTTCTTTTGGGAATTTGCTGGAGTACAAGCACCAGATAACATCTTCATTTTTCACCTAAAAATAGTTTTATGGTCCCCTCATATACAAATTCCTGTGTCTCAATTCAGCCTGACTCAATTTCTCAAAAAATCTGTCTTTCTAAAATCCAAAATCTTAGTTATCAATGTTTTCTAAATCTATCTTGAAACTAAAGATGAGTATCAAGTTCAAAATGACTATTTTAAACATTGTTATTTTTACAATTCTTCAGTAAAGATCACAGCACTGTTATCACCAGAGGTAAAGTTTTTACAATTAATCTGTTTTTAGAATTTCTTTCAAAAGTACGCCCAGGAAATGTAGAATAAATAAAGGCATTCTTTTCCATAGAGTGAGCATACAAAGTGCAAGCATTTAAAAAAAAAAAAAAAAGATCCTACCTGTTGAGCAAGTCTGTCTTTAGGAAGACTGAAAATACAAGAAGGCGGGGGGGAGGAGAAAAGCCCGTTAGGAGCAAAGTATAACTTAAAAACAAAGGGGACAAAAAGTAGAAACAAGCAGTAGGTTCTAGAGTGCAAAACTAATTCCATTAGTGTTAATGGTTGTTGTTAAGCTTATGTTCTTGCATAGGACACAGCTCTAAACATTTTAAAGATATTTCACAAGTGAAAACAATTACAGATAAGCATTTTGTAAGCATTTTTAGCTACCAAAAAGTACTACATTTTTAATTGACTTTGGAAGTTGGGTCATATTCAATAGACTATCAGAACACCAGTGAGGCTGATTTGGGCAAAAAAATGCTAGGAGACATTTAAGCCACTAATGCAATATTAGTATCAAAAGAAACCAAAAAATACAAAGGAAGAAAACCTTGTAAATAACTTTTGATTTTACACAGTTTACAGAAAGTGGAACACAACTGTGGGATCTGAATTATTCTTTCAGTGTCTTCCCTTAGAAACTAAAAAAATTAAAGTTAAAAAACAATGAATTGCAAAATGATTCATAGTTCAGGATTAATACCCACATGTTTAAAACAGTAAGGGACACAAAGCCAAAACATAATAAAAATGATAAGACGGCCGTGCTTTATATCTATAGAGTTAAACATGCATTTAAGATAAACAAGCTGAGAGGAAAAATTAATGAGAATGAGGATGAGCATGTCTGCATGGGTGCTGTGATACCCGTTAAAAAAAATCTGATCTTACAAAATAGTTGTTTTCTTTATCACCTTTGTGGACTAACACTTGAAAACACAGTTGACGTAACCATACTAACATTGGCTGGAAAGGACACCAGGAGACGATTTAGTCCTGTTCCCCCTCCTCCCAAGACTAGTCAGGTCAGTCACGGCTATTTCTAGCTGAGTCCTAAAACCTCCAAGAACAACGATTCTATATGTCTGGGCAACCTGCTGCACTATCCTCCTAGCAGAGAAGTTTTTCCTAATGTCTGACCTGAACCTCCCAAGCTGCTATATGAGACCACTGTCACATGTTATACCCTTTGGCACCATCAGAAAGTCCAATACTGTGATGCTTGCCTTTCAAATAGTTGTAGGCAGCTTCTTCTTGATCATCCCTAAGCCTCCTCTTCACCAGACTATACAAAGCCAACTCCCTCAGCCTCTCCTCATAATTCAGGTGCTTAAAGCGCCTATCTCCAGTAGCCTTGTGCTGGTGYTCTGCCATTCTATCCACAATCCTCTTGAGTAATTCAGTCTTTTCCACATCATCCATCATTAGCCTAACTCCTCCATCCAACAGTGGACCCACACTTTTCCTGGAACTTCCTCATGCAACTAGCCTACTTGTAGGATCCCTTCTTGTTATCCTTAATGTCTCTTGCTAGTCTTAGCCCCATCTGCCCTCAGTATCCAAGCAATTCTTATGCACTATTCCTTTGCTGCCTGTCCTTGTTTCCACCTCTCATATGCATTCTTTTTGAGTGTAAGTTGAACTAAGGTGTAATTTCACATACTGCATGTATTCAAAACACCAAGGCATAAGCAGGCATTCTAAAAAAGAAAATAAAAAAAATAGAAACAAAGAGTAAAAAACGTGCAAGATAAAAAAGGCTCAGTGCACAGGCACAGTCCTCTGGTACTTTGATAGGATTACATATGACAGCTTTTGTCTATCTTTGAAATAATTCCTGCTTAAGATTTTACACAGAATGTCAATGTCATGATATTGTAATTTCACTATAAAACCCGGTAAATACCTTTGAATATTGAAACAAGAGTGTTCATCTCATGCATTTGGACAAAGCTTCCATTTCTATAAAATTATGTTAGAATATTAACACTGTACAGATGCTTCCACAGCTTCCTTGATGAGCTATAAGTATTTGCTAAAAATATAATTACAAAAGTTTTAGCAATTTAAGTCTTCTTGTAGCCTACTGTGAGCATGTGAAATCCCTAAGCACATTTTTACATCAAAAAAAATACATTTTAACTAAAACTGTTCTTTAATATTAATTGTACTAGACTGAAAAAATAAAAATCAGCAGTGAAACAATAGCACAAAAAGAGCATCTAAGTCACAGATAAAATAACTATTTAGCCTAGAATAGTCCAATTACAAAATACATGCTATGCCCATTAAAAAAATAGGCATGGATTAAAATATCTATGCAGACATAATCCTCAGCAAAGTGACCTTTTTTGAAGACTAGCTAATTTAAGTCACAGGTAGATAGGAACAGCTGCCAACAAATGTGCAACGCATTAACAACCAAACAATTCTCTGTAACCTTCAGTTGTATGCTCCTTTCACACTTTTCTATCTAAGCTTTTACTCTCCTGATAAAGCTCTGTTGACATATGCCAAAAATAAAATATTGCTGTAAGAAACATCACACAAAGAAGGGGAAGGCCTAAAACCAATACCTTTATGAGCAGGATGAACTAAAATCACAGATTCATAGAAATAACAGAAAAGACCTACTTGGTCATCTGTCTGTCCCTTGACATTTTGCAAGTTATAAGGTTTGATGTATTTTGCCTTTTTGCAAGTTTCTTTAAAATAGACAATGTGGAAGTGTTTACGGAGTTTTTTCAATTGCTGACATAATGCACTGGAAATAGCCCCTCCGTTTTTGCAAAAGCAGAAAGAATGCAAATCACAAGCTGCCTTACATACATATCCAATTTAATATCAGAATATGCAAAAAATATTCTGCATAAATGTGTATCTCTGTTAGTTTTAACAGCTAGTGTTAAAAAAAACTAGCTTTTTTGCAACTTTTCTTTCCCCATACAATAAACAAGTGAAGACTGCTTGCTGTGATAGTGGAGGCTGTTCTGCTTATACAGATGCGTAGCATATATTGGAAGAAAATTCAAGCTTCTCAGTAATTACTCACAGAGAGCATGACTAGCTAACCCAATTGCTCTTTAACTTCAGATGGTGAAAGGTGTGCTACTGAGGAGTATTTCTGAAAATGCCAGTATGATGAATGGTAATAAAAACATGGAAGGGGATCTGCATTCAGAAGTATTCGCTAACTAGTTATGTAACAGTTATGCTTTAATGATTTTTCATTCACTGTTCTTAAAGTTTAACCATAAACAGACAAACAGAGATGCACTAAAAGCTATTTTTCCTATTCTAATTTACACTAAAAGCAATAAGACATGAAACTGCTCCTATGTATTAAAAAAAAAAAGCTGGTAAAGAGATTTGGGGTTTGAAACAAAGTAAAAACACCGCATTTGAGGCATGGTTGCATCATGCAGTAGAGCACCACAGGAGACAAACAGCACGTTAACTAGATTTGCATTCAGGTGCATTGTTGTCCCGATGTAGCTTTGCTGCTCATTCCAGCTCATTCAACACCATTACAGTGATTTCAGGGCATAGTTGTATGTGTTATAAAACAGTGCTTTCCTTACTGACATTCAACGTTTAAGTAAATTTCTACCCTATGAAATATTCAAAATTCAACTGGATAAGTACCTGAGCAACCCAGTCTACCCAGCCACGCTCTGAGTCAGGGTTAGACACGATCATCTCCAGAGGTTCCTTCCAAACTAAATCATTCTGTGATTCTTAACCAGTATCTCTCTTTTTAGCTGTTTGGTCTTCCTCCATACTACCTTAGGAAGTAAACTCTCACAATCAATATAAAGCAGAAAACAATCACCTACATAAGAAAGGGATCAAATCTATGTTTAATCTGAAAAATACTAGAAAAGCATTTTTTCTTACTCTTCATTCCCAAATATATTCAAAGCAGCAAGAAAGATCTTATACACTATACACTCCTAAGAGAGAGGCAGGCTTTTTCAACTGTGTTGTAGGGCACTCTATTGATTCGCACTTTCAGCTCTCTCCATAACCCCATTAAAAAGGTAAAATAGACTCCATTCAGCAGGGATGGAGTGACAGACAATTTTTCCAGAAAGAGAAGCAAAAAAAAAAAGCTTAAAAAACATGAAATAAGGCAGGCACATATTCTGAGAAGTGTAATTTGGGATTTGTTGAGTTTTGTTCATAAAGCAACTTACCAATGTTGCACTTYAATATTAAAAAATTTTTCATAAAAGCTACAGGTATTTTCTTATTGCTTCTCAGAAGAAGCAACACCAGCTATATAAATTTTTTCATGTAATTTAAGTTAAAGTTTGTGTTAAACTGAAAGAATTTTTTTCCACTTTTTTCAGTCAAAGCCAATCCCTCAGATAAGGTATCCGAAAAAAAGTATAGCTAAAACATTCAATTGATAAAATTGTTTTATCTGTATGAAAGAATACATTCATGCTTTCTGTTTATGCTACCTGAGATGATTAAGCAGAGGTTGTAGTCTCTCATCAGACTGTATGGAAGGCAGTGATCGTGCTGTCAGCTAGAAGAAAACAAAAATTCAATTAATAAAATATTATCTTCAAAAATATTATTAGCATACAGCAGGAATGATATAAGAAATCACTCAATGTTGTTACTACTTTATGCAGCATTGGATAAGACATACTTTCTTCTATTAAAACGAAGTACAGCCTTTTAGAATCTAAAATTAACAGAAATATTTATAAATTAAAAAGGTYAACAGCGAAAAGGTAACTTTATTAAATTTAAAATATGTTATATGAATAGCAAGGCATCTTAGAAAATTGTTTACTTTATTCACAGCATACTTGAACCAGATGTCATGTTCTACCTAGACAGCCTACCAGAAATAATGTAATAATGCACAGGCATAATGTAAATATAGTCCATTAAGCCTTATATTTACATTTACATACAATAAATTTACATAATATTTGGCAGTATATGATTTTTTTTATATTGACAAGTCTCCCTGTACATTGCAAAGTGCTACCTTTTTCTTGTAACTGTTTCATATGACTACTTAAAATATTACACTTTTCTTTGAAAAAAATAAATGTAATATTCTATAAAGCAACAAGTACATGTCACTACTGTGGAACACTAGGTAAATGGTTATAAACAAACTTCATATATAGGTATTTTTCATTTATTTTAGTATCTCTACACAGATGCCTACTTCTACTTGTAAAAGTTACAAGAATAACAGTTCTACTGCTACTACATGCATCTACTGAAAATATTAAATATCACATGCATTTCATGATTCTACAGCTTCCACAGTTTGGCTGTATTTTGAAAGTTATGTCCACAAAAATGTAGTATTTTACATTATATAAATCACTATGAAGTTCTTAAGTATTTTACAGATAACTTAGAGCACACATACAAGTAAAGACAAGCACTGAAGTAGGACTAAATAGCAGGCTTCAACTTTTATTTACAATCTGCAAAGAATTATATACCAGAAAAAACTGTGCCCAGCATTTGGGTATAGGGCTTTTATTTGTAACTATAATTCCATGTCAAACTCCATTGTATAATCCACTGTATCCAAGGTACTGAACACAAAAACTATCTTATTAGAGAAAAGCAAAAATATGCTGTCCAATAGGTTAGATATGTAAAAGATACCAAAACACTGTCAAGTAAGGAGCATAGCTCCAACTCTCTAATCATGCTGAAGCAGTTTAATTTCCAGGGAATATTAAACACTGCAGGGTTAAGATATTTCCAGTTCAGAGGCCTGGATGACATGAAGGCTGGACAGAGTAAGCCTCAAACAAAACCACGCAGACATCTTCGAACAGATCTGAGATAATAAAAGCTGTGGTGTGTGAAGTAGCTTATTAAGCCAAACTAAGCACCATGTTATCAGTACCATACAACATTTAAACTGGGGAAAGCAGGGAGAATATTTAACAATAAGAGGAAGAAAAGTAATGAATAAATTGAAGGCAGAGACAATGCTTTAGGTTTTGTTTAAAAACAAAACTACCACAATTTTAAGCCTAACTTCATGCTAGGGTTAGTCCTGGAGCCACCAGATGCCTGTTACAATTCAGATTGCCAAGAGTAAAAAAACAAAAAGGGGAGAGGAGAAATCAAACCAGAACCTTCATATATTTGACCTGCGCAGAATTTCCAAAAGCAAGCTTTCGAAAATTTTGCCAGAATTCAGTCATCTTTTCTACGTAATCTTGCAAGAAGCAGAGTTTTTCTTTTCCCGAGTTCTACGCCACAGTCGTGTTTCTAGTGTGCACTGTGCTGCAATACTGGCTCACAGCGCATAAGCAAAATGACGTTTTCATGTGGCACTATGATAACGACCTGAGAATACATGAAGGAGGCAGGGACTGGGAAACCATATGAATATCAGAATAATTTAAGATTTGGCAGGGGTATTTCAGATAATAAGGAAGGTAAAAGGATGACAAGTCATTGGTGGATGTTTAAGAATTAGTCTGTTTTTCTTCCCCCTTCCCCCAACAAAAATGAAACTAGCACATGAAACAGCATATTGTTGAAGATTTACTATGAACCTAAAAAAAAAAATAGCCTGCCACTAAGCCTGATGTTAAGCAGTGGCTCCACATGTTATCAGGAAAGCAATGACATTTTTACATACAGCAATTAAAAACAAGATTATCGTGGCTCAATTAACTTGTCTCAATTCTTTACGAGCGTGTGAATTTCTTGATTTTCAGGTTACGATATAAGAGCTATTTTTTCCTCCAAGTGTTTTTTGGGGGGCAAGGGGGAAGATAAAGATCATTTTTATTTTTACAAAGAGCTTACTTTCTAGACGAGATGTCCTAATTAGCTGTATTACCCAAGGTTTTAATATGCCATCAGACCATGTGATGATTTTTTTTTTTAATACATCAAATCGAATGTTATTTAGCAAAAGTGTCATGCAAAACTTATGAAGCAGGCACAGAAAGAAAGGTTTTGACAAAGGTTACTTTTAGCTGAGACAGGCTAGTGAGTTATTCCAGGCTCTTTTCACTGTTAATCAGGAAAAAATATATATACATACACACATACACACACACACACACATATATATATCCATCCCTCCCTTTAGGAAGATGAATTAGAGAACCTAAAATGTAAACTATTATGAAAAATATTTCCTTATCAGCTGGTAAGTACTCCCAGAACAAGCGGGAGTTCCTCAAGACACGCTGTCCACATGCACATCCACCACCTGTGATTTGCCCGCACACAACTACTAAAGCCCAAGGTTATTTTGGGTTTTTTTTGCTTTTTAACCCCAGAAATACCTGTACTAGTGTTCATGCTATTTCTTTCATAATTCAACAAATGTAAGCAGGCTTAGTGTGATTTTACCTCCTCAGGTCTTTTCAAGATTACCTATTATAGGGTCCCTATTTGAAAAGGAAGGTGAACGCCTATGCCTACGGCCAGTATTGCTCAAAGAGCACCTGGTCCCTGGGAAGCTGCCTTGCTTTTTTTTTCCTCCAAGAAATTCTTCATTCATACTGTAGATAACTCCAAGCTGTACAACCAAATTTACTTGAAGGAGGCTTGCAAAGACTTTAAAAATGAAAATGAACAGAGGACTGCTCTACCAAGCGCTAAGCAGGTCTTAGAAGGACCTAGTGCTCACAAAGGTGAGCCCGCAGTTCCCAGCAGCCGCTCTACGGCTCCTGGAAACCCAGGCACTCCTCAGAGGTGCTACCTACATTATTTAACCCTTGTCTCCACTGGCAGTTCCAGCTCAGGCATCTGATCCTTACATGCTCCACTATTTAGTGTGCTAAAGTGTGAATTAAGACTGGACATAGTTTGGGAATTTTATGCAGTAGAAAAGACAAGATTTTCCTAAAAAGCTTTTTCTGTGTTTATTTCTGCTGCGATAAAGTAACACATTTAACAAGGTGTAGAAGGAATTGCTCTAATCCAAACGTACAGATGAAAATAAGGTTGAAAGAGGGATTGTTCAAGGAAGCCATAAAAACTAAAAGGTTTTAAAAAGCTCAAAGATAAGGAATAAAAAGCAAAAATACTTAAAAATTAAAAGTTAATCAACTCAAACCCCCTACAAATTACAAAAAAAATGCGATCAGTGCAGCTAAACAGTGACAACCAAGAAAACTCCAAATCAAGATCTGTTAAGAACCCCAGGATATAAAGAAATGTTTTATGTGCACTAGGCATACAAAAGAATTAACAGATTGCTCTCTGAACTATTGGTAGGAAAAGAAAGATGAATTCCTTTCCAATCAACATTTTTTTCTCATTATTCTCACTATTTTACAAGTATAAATTCTGTCCCAGTTTAACAACCTAATATTTCCAAAAATCATTTGATATCTTTTTGATGAACTCCAACGCTCACTTTTTTTTTTTTTTTAACTACCTACAGCCTAAACCATAAGTCAAACCCTATTGTGGGGCAGTTTTCATAAGGTACCAAATATGGACACAAATTCTACCACATTTACCATTACCAGTTACATCCTCACATATTTTAATAAACACCAGAAATGATTGATTATGTTAGGAACTTAATCTCTATAAATCCATGCTTATCTCTTATGAGACTAATAATGTAAAGCCACTTTATTACACAGTCAATTTTTGTTTTATAATCGTGAATTTCAGGGCCCAGCATTTTCCAAAAAGCTTTAGATTTCCTTTGAAAATGAGTTATAAGATTCACCATTCCATTTCTTCATAATCTTAACTAGTTCTCCCTGATGTACCAAACCCATGCATTTCTGGCCTCTTTTTTGTACACAGATATTCTGGCTCAAAATTCAATTTAGACATAAGCATCTCTGGAGTGACAAAGTTAATTATGTGCTATCTTCCTCAAACAGATGGATATTTAAAGGGCTTTTGGAAAAATAAATAAATAAGCAGCCACATACAGTTTTTTCCTGAGAACAGTATTGGCATTTGATCATTTCATCATGCCACTCAAACAAGCCACATATATGCTCTATGTCAGTTGCCATATGGTAGGTGGGAGATCCTGAAGGATAACAGGGACAAACATTCAAATTATACATTCCTTTATCTACTTACTATGTAACTGTATATCTTAAAGAGTTTTCTAGCAAAACCAAGGTCTGGTGACAGTCAATGATTATCACAGCTGCTTATCTCTTTTTACCCTATTCAAAACATGGGCTAATAGCTTTGCTTTGGTGCAGATTAAGAAAAATTCTGACTAAGCATCAACAGCTATAAAAGAACACTAGTATGTTATTTGCAGGAATTTCATATTTTACAAATTGAAATTTAGACTTAATATATTTCCTCAAGCTAGGATACATTCACCAATACACCAGCAGAAGCAGAATTTTCAAAAGGAGAAGTGTAAGAACACAGTAAAGTCCTCACTGCTTTTGCACTGGTCAAAGAAATTTAAAACAAAGCTCATACACACATACCTAGCTTAAAAAAATAGTAAGATTTGAAGTATATTAACTTTCAATTGCACCACATCGTGATCCCCTCATTTTTTTTTCCAGTTTCACAACTTCAGCTTTATCATATCAATAATACAAGCCTCAACACTGATTGTTTCCTCTTCCAACTTTTAGAGGCGCCACAGAATCCAATACCAGAGTAATGTTCTGGGTGTCATAGAACCACTTCTCAGAGATGATTACTTACAGTTTATAACTAGAAAGAGAGACACTGAACTGAATCCTTAATGATGCACACAGTGCACCAAAAATGATTTTTTTTAACTGGTTCTCATATGTGCTTCAGTAAAAAAATTTCCTACTTCCCCACCAAGTACATATCTAAATTCATTTCACACCAATAAGATGTTCGTAAAATTTCAACTTAAGTACAGATTTCATAGTATTTTTCTAAGTTAATTCGTCTTTATCTAACATGAAACCAAAAATGGCTGCTACTGGTCTGTATAAAATCTACTAAGTTATTGGTTCTGTTCTGCATTATAACACCCCCTCACACAGAGCTGTAAGCCTTCGCTATTAGCAGAGCCAAGTTTAAAGAAAACAACAAAACTATAATCCAAAACTAGAGAAAACAAAAAAAACCTACGTGTTTGACAAGAAGCTAAGATATACAGGGTCAAAAATCACTATAAATGAAGACTTTAAATACCTTTTAAAAAAAGGAAGCTTAATCCCATCTAGACAGAAAAAAATGTGAAGTTCAGTCCCAACTCCTAATGACTCTCCAGTAATCTAGAGATCTGACCTGGAGAAGTGCCTCCAAAAGTAACATGTATAGTCATCACATCCATTTGAAATGGTACTAACAAGTTACACTATTTTTAGTTATTAAATTTATACACTAGTCCAGAGCACATTCTAGGCACCATCCCAAAAGTGTCAAAATAAAATGCAGGAATACTTTATGCATACAATATATACTATTACACATTAGCTATTTTTTTCCTAAAATTGCACATCTCCCCATAATTTTCTTGTGCAGCCATTCTTACACTTCACTACTCCAATACTGGGCTTCAATTTTTATTTTGGAGAGATCATATCCAGGTTAATTCATTCTCTAGTTTATTTTTAATAGCTCTAATTAAACAAAGTAGTACCAAAAGAACATAACTAGTTTTTAAATGCTGCTGAGGACAACACAGACAAGATAATTATGTAGTCTTTAATATTATCCACAAGTGTTTTATGCCATTAGTGTAACAGCTTTCTAGTCTCACTAAAAAACAGTCAAAGGTTTGAGACCTGTTCTCCACCCACAGAAAAACTGAAGTAGACTAAAAGTAGTTAGACTATAAAGCAATAACAAGATATAACAGAACACTGCAAAAGCAAAACTCACAGATGAAAAAAGTGGAAGAATGACCAAAGGGCAAAAGAAATCACATAAACAAATTTGTAGTTAAGACCAATCAACTTTTTTTTTTTTTTTTTTTTTTTTTTTTTTTTTTTACAAGATTTAAGATCAGCAGGCTACAAAACCTTGAAAGGGCATGAGAAAGGAGAAGAACAGATTTGTTGCGTAGTTCTAGTAGCAYCATAAGTTTCCAGATGAAAGCAAATGTATTCAAAATATCACTATTTTCAAGTGTTCAATCTCTATGTTAAAACCTCATAGGTCTATCGCTATTAAAGAGCTGTCTCTTTGTGGCAAATATGAAATTTCAGCCTGTCTCTGTGAAATCTTCCAGATAACTAACTGTAGCTTCACAGAATCACAGAATGGTTGAGGTTGGAAGGGACCTTTAGAAATCATCTAGTCCAACACCCCTGCTCAGAGTCACCTACAGCACATTGCCCAGGACCCTGTCCAGATGGCTTTTGAATATCTCTAAGGATGGAGACTCCACAATCTCTCTGGGCAACCTGTGCCAGGGCTCTGTCACCCTCACAGTGAAGTTTTCCCTTATGTTCAGACGGACCTTCCTGTGTTTCAGTTTGTGCCCATTGCCTCTTGTCCTATTGCTGGGCACCACTGAGAAGAGTCTGGCCCCATCCTCTTTACACCCTTTCTTCAGATATTTATACACATTGATAAGATCCTCCCCTTCAGTCTTCTCTTCTCCAGGCTGAAGAGCCCCAGCTCTCTCAGCCTTTCCTCACATGAGAGCTGCTCCAGTCCCTTCCTCATCTTAGAAGCCCTTTGCTAGACTTGCCCCAGTGGCTCCATATCTTTCTTGTACGGAGCAGCCCTGCACTGGACAACACTCCAGGCGTGGCCTCACTTGGGTTGAGTAGAGGGGGAGGATCACCTCCATTGACCTGCTGACAGTGTTCTTCCTAATGCACCCCAGGATACTACTGGCCTCCTTGGCCACAAGGCAAAGTTGAACATGGCTAAAACAATCAATCATCTTGTCCAAGCTCTCTGCACCTCCTTCCTCAGCGTTCTCATCTTTTCCAAATCTATCAACCAAGCTAATAAAAAAAGACCTCTGAGCAAATTTTTCCTCCATTTTCCCTTAACATTGAAATTTGCAATGAAAATATGACATGCTAGAAAAAAAATGCTAGATAAAAAGCAGTATCTACACCTGAAGTGTTTAGAATTCATATTTGTGTATAAACTACATATTCATTGTTAGTAACACAGATAACACCTAAAAAAGACCATGTTGACCATTTGACCAAGCGATTTCCAGTGTCATCAGTTACACTGAAAATAGCCAAGGAAATTGATTAAATTCAATAGCCACAAAAAGGACAACTTTCTGCAAAAAAACACACTATTAATGCAAACTGCAAGTTTGATACATATAGTGCAAAAGTTAACATTAAATTGGCAAAATAATCCTCCATTCTGTATCTTTAAAGATATAAATTTTCACTTGGGATGTACCATGGAACCTGAACAATTCCTTCCACTAAAAGCTTTTGAAGCAAAACTAGTGCTTACTTTTATAGTTTCATTGTTTGATTACAAATGTTTCCATCTCTGTGGCAGCAGCAACAAAAAATGCAAAAACCCCCATGACAAGTTGTATTGTGCACTGATTTTAAGAATTCAGAACCAACATTTATTTCCCATATTCTATGCTGTAACCCTTCAACTAAATATAAGCAATGCAGTAGKGAGAAACAGATAAAGCAAATTTCTTTAACAGTGATTTTGATGCAGCATATAACAATTTATTAAGCTCATGTTAGATTTCAATTAAACAAGCAGCAAGCAAGTTTTAAAAATCAATATTAAGAATATAGAAATTAGAAATAAGAGTATTAGAAAGGAAACAAAACCACACATTTTGAATCTCATACCACAGGGTAACAGACAAAATTTTTATGAGGATCCAGTTCATACTATGATGGCTCTTGCATCTTCCCATGATACATATTGGTGCAAAGAAAGATGCAGGATTAGGTGGTTAATAGGCACATTCTGGAGAGGAAATTTCTATTTAAAAGCAGACAAACCACAGATTACTGCATTATGTTTGCCTGTTCTCCAACCAGTGAATATTTGTTCCTATGATTCATGTCTTTAGCAGTATACGCAATCCCCTCCTGCATTTCTGTTCGCCAGTGTTACCGTAAAAAAAGTAGATAGCACAAACACAACCAAAACAAAACTGGACATCAGAAGTTCAACTTCAGCTTTCCAAGTGAAAGCTTTAAATAGTTCTTCATTGGTTTAATACAAGTTAATGAATGTTCCCGAAGAAAGAATATTGTCTGTGTCATGTCAAAGATTTATCATGTTCAGGGTGAACAAAATGCTAAAATTTTTGCTTAAGAAACCTGCATGGATTTAAAAAAATTCTCAGGTCAGACATTAAATTATGGTTATTACTTTCAAAGATTAAATAGATAATCTATGTCAGCCTGTCCTAAGGAATCAGCCACAGTACGTGTGTTTTCTATTTTGTTTTCTAATAATATGCCACTTCACAGAATATGCCCATTTTGTTAAAATGTGTCTTAATACTGACTTCTGCTTTTTGTTAGCTCACCTGAAACAAGTTTTTACTATTCACTGTTGCCCTGAAAAAATTTAATTGGATAATTTTCATGTCTGCTCTGAAAAGGATGTGATATATAATGTGATGGTTCAGAAAAGTGTTAGTTATTAATAAGAAGGGCTACAGTGGCCTAGTCTGTTGTCCAAAAGGAAAACAAGGATGAAAATTTAGATTGTTTGCTAGAACTGGTTTCGATTAGTATGAACTCCAGGATTAAGAGGAAAAAAACACTTATTGCCAAAGCTATATAACAGAGTGGTTTTCAAGTGAGGATGGAAATTGAGGTCTATACAGTTTGCAAAGCACATTGAAAAAAACTATTATCCTGTAGGCTTAAATATACTAATGTTTACACCGCTACTGGATTTTTCTGAGACTTACAAAACAAAATTTAAAAAAAAAAGGTGAAAACCTTGCTGCTAACATAAACTTGACACCATTGTTTGTGTAGGCAATAATAATTATACCTTAGTTTATTGTTAACAGATGAACAGAAAATGAATACATGAACTGAACAAAATGTAGAGGCATGGCTTTATGGATATAGACTTCACAAGAGCTTTCCCAAGGTGATGTTTCTTGACATTATGCCACCATACTTCTGCAAGGTCACATTAAAATTACCTTGATTTTAAAGAAAAAAGATGCTAATGCTACATTCTGCTTTAAGTTTTAATAACATAGGGACTTTTTGTAGTAATGTTAATGTGGTCAGTCAGAAGAAAAACCTAGACTGGATTTGAGTAGGATCTAAACAGATGACCAGTTAAATTGAGTAAGGGAAAACCCCTTTCACTTGTGGTACATGTACAGATCYCTATAATTTTTCCTAAAATTTGTCAAACCTGCTGTTAAGGGTTCTGATAAGAATGATTCATCTCCAAAGACTAAACAACAAGCCTATTTTCAGGATTTTAAAATATATTTATGTAACAAAAATTGGGGCAAAAAATGGAGGAGATGCTAATTGCCCTGGCTCCTTAAAACCAATTAATTCTCAGCTTTCTATTCTGCACAAAGATGCTGAGACGCTGCTCTTAGGATACTTGACCATGCTGTAAGACATTGCCAAACATGTCTCAGCATAAATTCCGTGTTATCCCTCCTTACAAACTACAAGAACAAGTTATGTCACAAACGAAGAAATCATTACGCTGTATGTGTTTATTTGAAACAGAAAATCATCCTTTTTACACCTTTGACTATGGTCTATTTGTTCCTGCTAAATGCATCATCCAGCTGAGTTCAGGCTTGCACACAAGTATGAAATGAATGAGAAGGAGATAAGTCAGAAGAAAAATGGAAGCAAACATATGAGTAAAAAATAACATTGTAGTACTTGCAACAGTAACACATGCAAAGTAACTGTATGCAATTAGAAATTATCTTCTCTGAAATTAAAAAAACAGAATTATGTTGTAGTCTGGTATTCCAATACTACTTTCAAAAATTCAAGTGAAATGTAAATATGTAAAGAGAGATGATGTTTAAGGCTACTTATTTAAAATTATTAGGCACACCAAAGGTGCAACATTTGGCCCAATCACCTTTTTAATACTAGACGAGCATTCTTCAAACATGTATCTTCAAAGTAATGTGTAGGAAATATTACCCATAGAATACAGTGCATACATGAAGTTATTCTTTCCATATTTATAATATTTAGGATCAACGTGAGCCAGGTACATATCCAACATCATTACAGTAAATAACAAGCCTTTAAATCTCAGTTTCCCCTTATCCAGAACCCAACTGCATGTTTGTTAATGCCATCTTCAAGAAAAGTCCACAGCATTTAAAGGGACAATCTACCATATCTTGACATCTTACTCCAAATATCAATCATTTAGATTGCAGTGGGAAATAAAGATTTTATTTATCTTCAGATATAAACATTAGTTTTATTGTGCCTTTTGTTCCAGAATACAGTCTAATGGGGCAAGCATTGGTCATGTAAAGGCTTATTAATAAGTTTTTCCTTGACTGGAAGCATTGCTAATAAGAATTCACAACCTTTAAAACATCTTCAATATAACCTTAAGTTTTTTTGAAGTGGTTTTAAAGCATATGAGCTCTCCAATACAACAGCCTATTTTTGTATGCTGTGTTTTAATGCAACAAGACAAAATACTCTTTAAATTAAAATACAATTTCTACAAAAGTTTCAGACTTTGGGGGAAGTTTGCATATTGCTTTCTTTTGCCTTTTTTTTTTTTTAGTTATTTTACAATGATAACCTTATGTGGTGGTCTTATACACATTTCTAAAATTATACTATTTAGCAGTTAAGCATTAAGAAGTCGTGAAACGTACACTTTGTCAAAAAACAAAAGTTTATTATATTTCAGAGAAAAGACATTAAAAAGCCTGCAACATCCAACTAAATTGCACAGTGCCTCATACCAACAAAAACTGATCGATTCTGAAACATCAACTATCTTGCTAATGTTGTAACAAAATGTCACAATGCAAATGCTATGCAGCTAGGGAACCTGAAACAGGAGAACAATATTTACATGCTGGTATACTACTGCACCTAGACAGTTGACATTTTAGCACTGATCAATTTTCTTTTGAAAAAAGTTTGGTTTTAACCTTTTGCAACAAGTCTCAAGCACTATACAATCTTAGTAAGTAATTTCCACCAAGGCTTTTTCAGGTATTAAAAGTTATTTCAGCAGCAATTGCATGGAAATATGCTTGATAAAAACCAAAGCAAACAATTAATATTACATTTATCCTATGTGAAGTGTTAGCACACARTCCACATGAAAGGAGCTAGAATTTTTTAAAACCATTTAAACAAAATGTTTTTGRCATTCAAAAATGTTTTCTGCAATATGCCAATATGATTTAATGCATAAAATAAAAAGTGCACTTTATAATCTCAGTATTATAATTTCCTTTTTTTTGACTCTAAATTTGGGGCAGGCAGGTACAGTTACCACCTATGTTGCTTAAGTGCTATATTTAGCAATTTAAAATCATAGATATATACTTGGTCAGTTAATTCAAACTGTCAAGGGACAAAACTTCCACAGCAGAAGAAAGATAAACAGCTGTTAAGAATTTCTTTGCTACTACATCCTAGATATTTACCTAATACTTTAAGAACTTTGAAGAAACTGAACTCTACTAAGTTCAGTTCAGCTTTTGTCAAATGCATTCAGAATAATTAATATTTTCCTGAGGCATTTGCTTCCAAAATTGACTTTTTTATTTGAAAGTTTTTAACTTTCATATTCACATTAACATATGAATAGCATTTGTGTTGAAGATTAATATTTAGTCTTTAAAGTGAAATTTTTCAATAATTAAACCATGTTTAAATTGGTAAATGAACTGTTTTTCTGGCATCATTATTACTTGTGGATATACTAATTTCACTTGCATGTTAGGGTGAAAGTATGTGAATTAACTCATCTCTTGTACATTTTGCATTCTAATGTAAAGCTAGAGTTGACAGCTACCAGGATTCTCATTAGATGTTTTTCCCCCACAACAGATTATTAACTCCATCCTTTTTGCAATGTTGTATAATGTCTTTCAGAGTTTAATTATATGTAGATTGAAGTAGCCACTTAGAAAGCTACCTTGTCAGCAAAATCTAAATCTTCTGTTAAACAATGCTGCTTTTTCACTGAAGGTTCTTCACTGAAGTTATCAACAGCCTCATCAAAATCTTTAACTATTTCACTACTGACTTGCCCTTTACCAATATTTTTCTCAACTTTAACATTTTGATTTGTTCTCAGTCATTTTGGTATCTAGTATTTTTAAAACAAAATCAGAGTACTAGAACACTGGCCTTTACAAAAGTGGAAAGCAGAATCACTTTTTGTTTACTACCAGCTTCTACGACATGCAAATATTTCTTCATCTCTTCAATACTGCTTATTGTTCATGGGTTGCATGCCAATTGTTTCTTTTTCTAGGGGTATTTTTGAGAAGATTCTTCTGCGTTTTTCTGTCTTTCTCCCATTTTCACAGACTAAATACTGATTCTGGTCTTCCAATAACCTGAAATCTGTTCTTCAATTCAAAAGTAAAAATTATCATTTTAATTAACCTGCTACAATTTAGCATTATTCAGACAGAGAGGGAGAGAGCTGGGAGCACTGGGAAGGCAGCGACTTGCTCAAGGTTTTAACACCCCCCCCCATCATTCATGAGAAGGAAATTACAGAGACTAACATCCCTGCATAATTTATTAAAAGATACTAGCCAATTCCACAGAGAAAACAATTACTAGAAAGCATGAAAGATTAATTATTGCACCATTAAGCACCCTCATGAAGTCACTCTCAGAAATCATGGCATGTTTTCCATCACAAACTTCTTGCACAGCATAGCACTAATGCTATGTTCAACTGTACCAAAACTGCATTAAAAACAACACTACAAACATTCTAGGAAAGCTTCTCCAGTACTAGAGACTATATGCAGTTAAAAAAAAGAAGAAACTGGCATTTACATGTCCATCCACCAGTTAGTTCAAATTAAAATCTCATTTTCCTTAGTGAGCATTGCTACTATGTAGCTTCGTCTGTTGTTCTTCAGAGTAGACCATCATAAAGATCTTAAGTTAAAAAGAAAGGTGTTACGCAGTTATCATTAATCTTGAYAAGCCTTATTAACTAAGCCATATGCCATTCAGAAGGCGCTGCAGAAATAAATAGGTCTGCCGCTTCGACGTTTTACAGTAGAACCATGATTTCTTTTACTAGAGAAGATATTTCATTTACTTAATAGGATTTTATTACTGGGAATCAAAGTTACTCAATCTCACAGCATCTTACTACTGCACTCAAAGTTTTCCATAACTGTCAAAACCTGATTATGTTGAGGATCCCATACAAGAGCTGTCCTGAATTTCTCGATACTTTAGTTTACACCAGTATGAGAATTTATTATAGCTACAGTTTGGAAATAAAAAACAACCTGATTCACTTATTAACATACTGAAAACAGTCTCAGAACTGAAAACTGTCAGTCATACTTTTAATACAAAAATTATAGGAGTTTAGACAAGTTCAGCCAATCCTCCGATCTCAACTGCCCAAGTATCAAAGATGGCCAAGAAGAACAGCATCTGTTTAAAACTGAATACACAATATGCAATACAGCTCTCCATTACCAATATTTCTGAACAATTCTTGTTTCCTTGACAAGAACTTACATTCTCCAAGCATCCTCAGAGTCTGCATTTTAACCTGAAGCGTGGTGAGATTTCCAAAATTACTAGCGATTAACAATTAGACACAAATAGGACTGCCAAATCCTTAAATAGAAATTACAACCATGAAATTAAGTGCTTTTTAGAAAAAAAGATAATGTTCTACTCTTAGATTGGTTTCAGAGAAAAAAAATAGTTAACAAAAAAAACCCTTTAAAATACTTGCTGTATGAAATTAAGATTATTTACCACACTCAACACTCCCCACATTACTATAGTGTTTAAAGACTGAATAAGAATGACATTAACATATCAGGAAGAAGGATCATACTGCAAATTATTTCTTCTATTTAGTGAACTCTCCAAATCTCTATAGGCTGACTGTTTTTCTCCTAGAGAAAGTTACTATACAACTTCAGATAAACTTAAGCAGTCCTTGAGAATTCTACACTTGATTTCATAGATCTTTGGCAACAATAGAAACCTAAGAAAAGGCTTTTTACAATGGCCTGTGCGATGCCAACCTCTTACTTTCAAACAACAAAAAGAAGGCATTTAAATTTGAGAGTTTTATCCTCTCAATATCTGGGTATGGCTTAGAAATTAGTGTTATGTTGCTAAGATTTATAAAATATCTATCTTCTAGAAGTAAAAAGGTATTGGAATACTTTTGCTTGATTATGCATATTTTACAATATTGATCTTTTTCAGAAGCAAAATCACATATTTCAGAGCCCCTCTTGCTAGCCTGCAAGAGTTTTAAACCCTAGATTCCCATAAGTTCAAGTATCAGTGATTATATTCTTATCTGTAGTGAATAACTAAAAGTGTGACAGGTCCTTACATTTCATGCTTCAAAAAACAGCATTAATCTGAGTCTGCTTATCAGCACTGTCAAATATTTTACTTAATCTCAACTCTTGACTGTCAGCAATGGCAATGACATTTCACAAACTATGAGTAAGAGCTAATGTTTAAATATTTTCTTTCCCCAAAAAAGGACACTCTTCCAAAAGAAAGAAAAGGACACTCACATTAAGAAAAATCACCAGGAATACCACCAACATGCAATTTTAAATTTATTTAGATTATTTGAGGTTACCAATATTACAAATATATTACTCCTGAATAAAAACACTCTAACATAAGAAACTTTTTCCCCAGGACTCAAGCTCATGAAGCTGAAAACCAAGCCTTCAAAAAAACACTAATGGATCTCATAAAAACATAACACAGTTGCCCTAGAACTTAACTATGGCAGTGGGACCTCCATTTGACTTTCTTTTCAAGGTCCATACCTTGGTGCTTTTAAGCCAAAGCAAAAGCATACCCAGCAAGCTGTTAAAGGGAAGCAGAATCTGGGTGGTCCCCTGGGGAGTTCTCCTTCCCAGTCCACTAGAGGCAGGCTGCTGCCATCCCCAGACTAGTTCCAGCAATGCTGACCATGTATCCCTAATACACACGTGTGCACACACACACCAGAGCTGTTCTTACCTGCTGGCTGATTTCACACAAGAGGGTCTCTGTGGTAGCTGGACAAGAGCCATGTCCCCCAGGAGCTGACTCGGAGCCCCAGCTCTCTCCAGAAGCTGGCCTGGACCCCTCTGGTCTCTCCAGCATGCTGCCCTCAGACCCCTGGTCTCCGGCTCCCAGACCTCTTAACCTACTCACCAGCTACGCTGGCTTGAAGTTTGCTAGCCTGGCAAAGAGGACTTTCAACCAGGAAAATAATTAGGGATAGTGTTTAATAAGATAGAATTTCTTACTAAATTATTGTTACCGTGATCAGGTGCAGGGCTTGGTCAAACAAGTGCAATGACCAGCAGCTTTTTGTGACAAGTCCCCTCCCTCTTTATTTTTCCATGCTTGTTCCTCCCTAACCTTGATCCGTCTCTGCCTCTTTCTCTAACCATTCCGTAACAACTTTTACACTCCCACAAAGCCCCCTTCTATATCCCATAAGTTTGCTCTTGCCCATGAGACCTATGATGATCTTGTTTCTCCTCAAGGCTTTGAGCTATTCCTTCAGTAGCCCATTGATCAATGAACAAAGACTAAAACTGTCAGCCAGCTTCTCCATTATCTCCTGTTTTCCAGGATTTGTGTTCAATTTATTACTTTTGTCTTTTGTCCTAGTCTCTTATGCTGAATAGCTGTTAACCACATAGCCTTACATTCCACATATCCTTAAAAAAGTACATTTTCCATATGCAGCAATTTAGATGCATTTTCCTCCTTGATGTTAACCAGTAACAACAGAAAAAGAGAAGTCACATTACTTATGATGTGAGCATTAATAATGATCACATTATTATTAAGAGAGAAATTATTAAGAGAAAGATGAATGTTTATACATGAGGTAAAGGAGAAAAAATAATAAGAAGAAACCCTTGGGCAAGCTGAGTMCAGACTGATGCAAAACCTCAATTATAGCTCCTGGAGCATGAGGACACATATTGAGACTGCTTCACCACCCAGTTCGGCAAAGATTTATGGATCTTTGAGCACGGGTACAGCAAGACCTGAACATTAGAAAAGCAGCTGTGGACAATAACTTCTCCCTGATCCCTTAACTAAAGTGCATTTCTCTTGAATTAAGGGCCTGACCTGTTTAAATTAGTGCTGCATGCAGCAGTATTGTAATGATATGTAAAGCATGGTGCATACTAATGAATAAATTTTTGTATCCCACCAAGAAGCTGTCTTTCTTGAAGATATTTGGCATAGAAGAGAGATGGAATAATAAACTCTACAAACTGACAATTCTCACTAGTTTTGTCAGTACCGCGTATGTGTATATAATTACAGAAATATATTTTTAGCATCTTTTTATCTTGTTAATTTTTTCCTCCACTTTTTCTGTTCTCCCCTCCCCCATTATTACCAAGGAAAAATCTATGTCTACTTTCCATGTCATCATAGTTTATATTGAGAACACAAAAAAGGGAGAAAATTATGTCTTCTTAAAATGAAATAAGACTACCAATTAATTTTGTAATAGGCCTGCAAATAATTAACAGTTTCAGTCTATCATGACCATCCATGCTGCCAGATTTAAACCAGCAAAATCCTAAATAATGTTACAGCTTAGCTGAGGAAAGTAGTTTAAAAGTACAAGTATGAATTTATAAAAGCCAAAACACTGTGTTGAAGCAAATCCAAGACTTATTTGGTAATGTTTATTTTCTGTCACGTTTCCATATCTATATATAAACCTGATTTGACTTTTGCGGGGCAGGGGAGAGAACCAGATTTCATGGTCTTTTTTTTTTTTTTTTAACGTCCCATAACAATATTGAAATATTACTCATGCTTTACAGATATAATCTATTAGAAGCACACCTCTTCCTGTTACTTTTCTATCTAATCCTCAGTTTTGTCTAGGTAAGGATTTAGCGAAGGACAAGGATGAACATCAACTATTTCAGGCGTCCAACATGAAATTCTCATCTATCACACACACTCTTCTTGCTAAACCTCCTACTAGATTCAAATATACATTTAACAGAAAGCACCCTGAACCTGAAAGCCAAAGACCCTTCAGGAAAGAGGGGCAACTGTACAGAGAACTACCCCAAAATGATCTCCCTCAAGAAAATTTTATATACAAGCTGTCAATTCATTCCTTAACTAGAGTATGAAAGTGATTCAGCCCTTTCCTAATATGAGTACTATGAAAAGCAGATGACAAAGTTAATATCATCACAACATCAGATCTTCAGTTTCCATTCTCCCTCAAGACAATAACTAATACAGCCTCTCAGAGGAAGTCAATTCTCAACCAACATGGGTTAAGAAGGTCAAAAGCAAGTAAATACCATGAAAACTATTTTGCTTATTTTTCCTACAAAAAATAAGGCTAGAGCGTGCCCATTTATGCTCATTTTTTAATGTTATAATTATTAACTTTCGACCCTCTTAGTCAATCTCACATTTGAAAGAGATAAGGATCCGAAACACACTAAGTCCTGACATGTTTCTTGGGAATTCAGAACACCAGAGACTCAAGGTAAATGTGTTATGATAGCTTGACCATAAGAAAAACTTCAGAGTTCTAAGTTTATTAAACTTCAGAGTATCAAACAGAAAAAAATCACAGGAAAATAACTTCCTGCTCAGATGACAGTGTAATTGAAAAGACAGGCAGACAAATACGGAATAATTAACTATCACCTGAGTTGTGCCTATTACTTTTCAAGGACAAATTTCAAAAACAGGACACTAGCAAATTAGAGCGCACTATAAACTGCAGGATCATGATTCTCAACAGCCTGTATATTTTGCGACTATTGGCCGTCTGGAAGAAAGTCTGAAAACAGCTCTTATTATCTAACATATCTGACTTACTGAGAGAGAACTAATGAGAAAGTTAGCCCCTGAAGGAATACATGCACATAACAACTGCATTATGAGGGCTGTAAAAAGACTATCAAGTCCAGAAACCAAGAACATACAGGATACAAGGAGAGACTGCTTGAAGATATCTGAATGCGAAAAATAAGAACACCCAAAGTGCCAAATGAGGARTTACCATTGCACTTCAGAAGAGAAACTACAGTAATGTCCTCAAATGGGGGGGATGCTAAAAAGACCATAGTTTTATAAAGAACCTACTCCACAAACATTAGTTATTGAACAGCACCAGCATCCACTTTCTAAAACAAAGTCAACATATCGTAAGCCAAAACCTATGATTCTATATCCTTTGTGTTAGTCTAGCGTTCTTCAGACTGCAGGCTGCAATAGTGGGAACCATAAAAACAGACAAGGGGTGTTGGCAAAGTGTTTGATGGCAACAGACAGCAGAAACTTGGTTCCTCCTGAGTTACAGCAGATCCCCACCGTTGGGGCAGAGGAATAAAGGCTGTACTATCTCAAGTGTTTACATCAGCCAAGGAACTCCCACTGCTAGCATCAAACCTGTTTCACCAGGGCAGCAGAGTAATTGCAAAGGGGAAGTAATTGCTAAAGGTTCTAAGCTGCTCACAACTCAGGAGCTGGGGCAGACAGAAGATCACAAAGCAGACAAATCTAAAAAGAGAGAAAGAGGGAGAGAGGCTTTTAAGAAAATTCAGAAACGTTAACAGTTTATGTCAGATTAAAGAAAGAACACTTCCCACATGTATACAACTACTTGCAGCAGGCTCTCATGAGAAAAAAAAAAATCTTTGAAGAGGAAGACTACTTACTTGAAGGATATAAAGAGCTACTTTCTAGATAGTTTAGCAAAGCCAATTGCAGAATATGGTATCCAAAATAATGCCTATATGCAAATAAAAGCTGGAAGTGACTAGATCCAAATATGAAATCAGTCCTTTTCAAAGTAGATTATCATTAGCAATAATAAATAACCACTTCTAAGAAGTCACCTTACTAAAGCTCTTTCCTTTTTTAAATCATGTATCCGTAAGATTTAACTGGCAGTAGTCTCTTTTAAAGAGCAGAAAAAGCTCTAAACACATCAGCTCCCACAATGAAGCATCATCAGAACTAGACATCACCTTTCTTTTTAGAACAAGTATTAAAAAGCAGGTTTAGCATACTACTTCAACATCAGAAAAGCTCTCAAGTGAACTTTACTAAATTGTGTTTGGGTGTGTTGAGTGATTTTTTCCAAAGACCTGTCAAATACAAACATATATATACATGTATATGTATAAAAAATTTGGAATACACTGATGACAAGTCCTAAGCACACCCCCTAAAGCACTCACAATAATCATAATTGCATTGTTCTTAAACTTTAAATTTCACTTTTATAACATTTTCTTCAATGGTTAAGAGTCATGTGGAAAACCTCCACTCTCAATTTTGCATATGAAAACTAGTTCTTTCACACTAATTTGTGACCTCATCAAGACTTAACCATACAAAATATTCAAGAAGGAGAAAAATTATCTGGGACAAGGACAATAAGGTTACTGAGGTTGAGAAGATAAAACTGTTTTCAAACAGTTGTGCAGGAGGCAATTGAAAAGATTAGGAGAAAATGGAAAACAGGTCTGATAAAATGCCAAAGTAATCACAGTCACCCCACATGCCATATACAACACTGTTTTAGGAAGCAAGGATTAATGGGAAATTATTTGTCTAAAAGATTATCTCTGCTCTTTAAGGTCAGCTCAATAAGTCAAAATGGAAGGGAACATACAACAAAACAATAACTTCTCAATTTCTTTATTTCAAACTTTATGCACCTAATGCATTTCACCAGTGACAGATGAAAACAGCTGTATATTGTCAAGGATTGAAGCTTGCCTGGAAGTATCACTCAGAGAATGAGACCTTGACTACATATGCCCAGCTCTAACTCATTAGATGATTCAAATATGCACTGGGGAAACAAGGAAAGCATAGAAAACTGTTAAGCAGAAGGCTTGCCCAAAAGCTCTGGACTACATCTGCCCTGCTCTAACAGTTTAGGTATGCACAGGACAAAGACAAGGAAGCATGGATGAACTCTTAACAGCTTTATATCCTTACAACACATTTGAATCAAAGCCAGAAGATGATAGCAACCCAGGTAAAAACAGAGAGTGGGATTTAGATAAAAAGAAAGTCAAAGAGATTAGCATGACCAACCAGGCCAGTGACAGCTTATGCCAAGCATTTAAATTAGAAACAATAAATAGTGAAGAATAATAGCCTGGGATGGAAGGAGGGGACACATCCACAACATCCAACACTGCAAAAAGCTAAGCCCAAAGGGGAACCACCCTATGCATGGAAACCAGGCCGTCAGCCAGGCCTTGGACCCTTCGATCAGCTGGAGTGTCCTGTTCCCCAAGTCCATGGTGCCGGTCACAGCTGGACCAGAGGGGCAGAAGCTTTGTTTGGTGCGAGTCTGTATTCTGCACAGAACGTGTGAGTGGGTCATAAATAGCAACCCTCCAACAGCAATTGCTATTCACCTGGACTAGTGACAAGATAAAGTTATACAAACTAATCAGTCAAGTCTAAAGACTACAAAGTACAAGAACTAGAAGTTAAATTTCTGGTCAACAGAATGCAGGTTCATTCATATTTAAAAAGGTAATTCAGAAACTAGGGTGCATACACAGCATATCACAATACTACAAAGTACAAAAAGGAGGACAACATAAGCAGAGACAGTTATCACTTTACCTACAACACTGCAACTACTTCCAGGTTATCTGTCACTTTTTTTCTCTTTCCTTTTTTCTTCCTCCTCCTCAAAGAGCTCTTCTTTTTTGCCTCAGCAAATAAAAATGTTGGGTAAATACACCTTCAAATCCTCCTTTAAAACACCCCTATAGTTATAGAAAATCAACACAGTTTCACCCATGCAGCAATAAAAATTATTAGCCCGTATATTGAGGAGATATTACAGAATTCTTCTACTCACATGCATAGTTTAAAAAAAATCCTTATTTCATATTCAGGGTTGTATATTTGGAAACAATTATTAACAAGGAGTATCACGGACAAAGTGAGTAAGGCAGAACTGTTTACTTTATCTTCCAAGACAAGAACTAAGGGGTGTGAAGTGGTACTAAGATTGCTTATTCAAAATAAGAAAGAAGGTATTCTTCATACAACACAGTTGGGTAACTCAGATGTTTTATTTCAAAGAACTAGCAAGTGATCAGGCAAAACACCTCAGGGTTATTTTTAATTAAAATATCAAAGTTGTTTAAAATAGTCTGTTTAGTTTTCATATATTAGCAAATGCTCAGAAATAAGAATCAAGGAATTCTCGTATCTGCTTTCAATAAAAAAATCCAGCTCAATTTAAAAGGCAGAGTAAACTAGCAGAAGTTTAAACTGTCTCAGCATTCACCTAGTTCTTTAGTGAGGTAAGTCCTGTTTAGGAATGACGTATACAGAACTTCACCATTCAAACACAAAATTAGTCTCCTCCACAATGACAGTTTGACTACAGCAGTGATACTTATCTTCAGCTTTATCTTAATAGTCTATTCAGTGATTATACTGGGAGGTCTGTTTCTTTATCCTAAATTAACATTTTCTCTCAATTCAAGTTTTAAAGGATAAAAGACAATGCCCCTATGTACAAATTTATAATATATTAATTTATAGTACTACTTTGGTTAGTAACTACAAGCATTTAAGTTTATTGTAAGGTATACAAAAAACTGCAATTAATTTTTTTTTTTTAAACAGAAATTATTTTTATAGGACTAGCTTGTAAAACTTAGAACACCTTTTCATTAACTTGCACGATGCAGTTCTAGGATTGGTTTAGATTGACTTCATATGCCAGAGACATTCCCTTTTGTTTTGCAGCTAAAGAAAATTTATCTTTTTAGTAATATACAGTTAAGTATGTATACCTGACACTGCCTTTCTGGATAAAGACCTTCAGTTTCAGGTCAGCAATGGGCATGAGAAATCAAATCCTTTTCAAGTGCTCAAAGCATCTGCAGATATCATGTTATTTGAACCTGTATGGGGCATTCTAATCTAATGCTGCGTAATTTCATCTTAACAAAGTTGATTATATTTTCAATTTAATGCAGTACATATCAGTGCTGTTCTCTGACTCAAACTTCACAAGCATGGCTTATAAACAAGAATGGCTAACTGAAAAACAAAGCAAAGTCTACTTTAAACACTAACCATAATATCTCGCAATATTTTAGTGATAACATTAGATATCTACTACTGAAGAAGTAGTACTTCTCTTATTACATTTATGACTGTAAGACTGACCCTCACAAACTGCAGGAGAAATGTTCATTACAGGAGGAAAACAACAAAATTGAACTACACAAAAAGTGCTGCTTACAGGCAAATGATGCCAAAAAAAAAAAAAAAAAAGCAGAGTGCCATGTATCTTTCAGGGCTGTTATATTATTTTATCTTGTCACAAGAGCAGACAACTGAAGCAGCAGGTAAGAAGCACATTCCAAAATGATGAATTCTGTAACCCGAGCCTCTACTTCTTTAGGGGTTTACTAGCTAGAACATCAGCAGTAACACATTTTCAACCCACTCCTGATGGGCAAGACAGACCAAATTTATATTGCTATTTAAATCAAGTGGATCTGAGTTGGATTAAAAGCAAATCTGAATTATGCTTGCACTATATTCAAGTCCCATGCAGTAAAACCATAATATCTAGAACCGTGTTTAAAATATAGTTGCCTCCTTGAGAACTAAACAAGTCCAGCATTCACTAGAGATACTACCAGAAATCCTAAGGATAAAATCACCACATTAGCATGGAACTGCATCTCTTATGACTTTCTTCCACTTCTCAGAGTCATCAGGCACAGCATGACAAAACACTGATGTGGCTGTATTACCTTATCTCCATATTAGCTAATTCTGTTAACTCTGCAGTAAGCTGCACAGTTATTACCTAAGCATACCTATTTAAGGCTGTGGTTCTACAGAGTAAGAAACATAGCTTCTTTAAAAAAAGATGGAAATTAAAAAAGTTTTTTGTTTTGTTTTGAAGCGTAGACTTCTGTAACACAGAATTTTGGGCTTGTTTTGTTTTGAGTTTTTTTGCTTGCTGCAGAATTAGATTTGTTGCCAGGTATGGGACACAAAACACAGATCCTAAGACAGACCTGACAGTAAACAGAATTCAAATAGGACACAAGTCTCCAGGAAATAAGATTCTGTTATTAACACTTTATTTGTAAGCTGCCTTAGTAAGGTGATTGCAAACCCTACTATTCCCCTTCCTCCCTACCGCCCTCCCCCCAAACATCCTGGTTTCACTAGCAGGTCAAGAGAAGTTGATAAAGCATATGGAACAATAGATGGCTTATTGAAAAATGCAGCACATCAAACATTGTGACTGCAGCAATGATCTGCAAAATTCTCGTATGTGTGTCCAGGTATCAGAGCAATGAACAATGATCATATCAGTATGCAATCATATTGAATACTGAACCATATAGTTGAGTGTCAATATGCACCCATATTAAATATAGAAATATATTAACAGACTGGCTTTAATAGTGAACTATTTTTGAACACAGAAATGAAGTCATTTAGGATATTAAGGACACTTGAGGTTAGTAGAAATGAAAAAGGTATCAACTAGAAAGTGTACAAGTGATGAGACTTAATGCTGCCACTGGCATGGCTGAATTTCTGACTTGAACTGACCCGTGACGGTTAAGCTTCTTGACAAGTTTGCTCTGTTCTACATTAAAAGATAAAATCATAAAAGGTCTCTCTCCAGACTTCAGCCATGAAACATGTAGCTGATCAGCAAGCAGCAGAAAGATCCATGGAAACCTGCCAGTCACTGGTTCTGAAAAAACACGTATGGATTTGCACTGGGCATAAAGGGTACCTGCTCCATCAAAATACCAAAACCAGAATTAATGTGAGAGATAGTAAAGCATCTCTAGAGAACATCTAGTCTTGAGAGATACAGATAAGGAACATTATTTGTCCATTTCAATAAGAATCTTGTCAATGAAAATACAGAAACTATCCCAAGCTTTAATAACTCTCCCCAGTTGACAGAACAGTTCAATACAACATAGTTAGAACTGCAGAGCTTTTGCAAACTATATTCTTAAGGCCCCCTCCCACCCCCCTCATTACAAGTCAAGATAGGGGACCATGGACTTCAGGTCAGTGGGGGTGGGGGGCCCCTGCAGGAGAGGAGAGGGGAAAGAAAAAAAAAAAAAAAAAGGGAACAGCTCAGAACTGGAAGTACAATGTTAAACACTCTCCTTGAAAGTTTCAGACACAACCTTGTGATAATAGCTAAAACCTGAAGCAGCCTTACATCTCTACAGGAAACCTGATATGTAATTTCATAGCTGTGCTGGCAGAGTAAAAATCTGAGATTGTAAACAGTATCATTGTGACTCCAGAGCATGAAAAGTCTGAGCTCTTCATTCAACAACAAAAGCAGTACATCTCTCAATATCCAACTGATTAAACAGTACCTGCAGAGAACCAGTAAGCTACGTTTGTAGGAAAACAAAGTACACACACAAAGAAATCAACCATTTGAAGAAAACTGGTTAAAATCCTAGCTAGTTTTAGGTTAGGTGTGAAGAATACAACAGTGTCAAGGCCAAGAAGAAAGCTGTAACACAGAATGACTATCATCATCCTGTGATGATGATACATCAGCAGTAATGATTTTGTATCACAGAATATCTCAGATTATAAAAGATTTATAAAAGCCTTGTAAGGATGCTGAAGGAAAATGCCCAAGTAACAACCTAAGAAATCCCAAAAGCCAAGAAAGAAAGGCTAAAGTTTCCAAAATGGACGAGTAGCTAGTTAATAACAATTTCCCATTTTATGCATAAAAAAAGAATGCCCTTTGGATAGGATTAGTATCAGCTGAAAAAACTGATCTGAGAGAAAGGCTTGCTGATCTTACAAAGATAAGGCTTATAGTGTAGAGGATTAAAAAAGGAACAAGAAATGCCCATTTAGTAAAAAGCGATGACACTATGAAAAAAATTAACCAAGCCGCTAAGGAGAACAAACAAGAACAGATATTGTTGATAAAATAAATAAATAAAAATAAAAAAAAAACAATGTTAAGCATCCTAGACAAAAAATGAGAGAAAAACAGAATTGCTCATTTGTGGACATATATTTGATTTAGTTGACGCTAAACCTTATGGAATGAGTCTCATGACTAGAACACTAATGTAAGTAGTCATACCATCAACTGGATAAAAACAGTGTTACCTGCACCTCAGACACTGAAAACTTCAAATGTACAAGGTAATATCTGCTAGGCAGGATTAGAAAACAGAATGAGTTACATCACAAATAGATAAAAGCCAGATAAGAACTGTGAATGGCACAGGCAAGAGGATTCATGAGGYTGCTGCTAAAGCATCTTCCAAATTTCTGAATGTTGAACATTTCTTAACTTTTACATATATTGACAGACACAGAAAAATTAATCACACGACTAAAAATTAATGGCATTTAATTGAAATGTTCACATGCATTTGGTATATACCAAAAGAATAAACTCAAAGTCATTTACTTAAACTGACTCAAAATTACCTCAGTCATTCTGTACTGGACCAAATACAACACATTTTTCTTTAGAATTAAGAATTCAATCCCATGTCTTCATCTCCCCCCTAACAGAATACCATTGCCATACAGAAAGGCTACACTTCATGCACAAATGTTCACATTACTTTAAGCACTCCTGCAGTGCCCTCTGAAGGCCAAAGCCAGAAGGTGCAGCTATAACCTCTCAGCCCAAATCGGGACAAGCATCATGTAAGCATCATGTAAGCATCATGCAAGCATCATGCAAGCATCATGCAAGCATCATGCAAGCATCATGCAAGCATCATGTAAGCATCATGTAAGCATCATGTGCTAGGCAGGAAGCATAAGACAAATACAAGCCATGAGCAATTTGAGTGCAAGGAAGCCTAGATGCAGTAACAAGCCAGAACCCTCTCCCGCACCTCACCCCATTAACTCTGTGCTAAGCAGAGCTCACACGGCCAGCACAGCCTACAGCCACAGCCAGCTTGGAAAATAGGAAACCAATGAAGTTGCTCCGAACTCCACACTTATCAGGCAAAATGCCCGATTAGACTGCTGGAGATAGGTTGTGGAGCTACTGCAGGGACCTGGAGAGAAGGTCAATACATGAGGTTGTTTTTAGTGTGTATTTTTATATTTGTTCTAAAAGTAAGAGGTCCCTTGAATTCAGACACAACACAGAAAATTAAGCTTTCACAGAACTCACTTTACAAAGCCAAATAAATTTATTTATTCTAAACGGTGCATCTCAAGTTTTTAAAGTTAACTTTAAAACTGACAATTACTTTAAAATGTTTTACAATTTCCACATTTTCCATTGTTTTTTTACAATTTCCATGTTCTTCATTTTCTGTTTTGAATCTTGACAAACATAGAAAACTTTTGATAATGAGTCCAATCATGCAGGCAATGAAAAAAGTATAATTGCTACCCTATTTCCAAGAAATCCTAAAACTGCATAATTTGTTTGGTAAGTGACAGGACACAGTAAACAAAAAGGAAGATTATACATTTCCTTTTCAAATTTCCAAAATTAAACAGAGATAAATTAGATCTCAAGCATTTTAATTTTAAAGACCATTGTTACAATTTAGACACAATTATTTAATACAAATGCAAGTTACAGATCAATTCCACCCTTCACATTTTCTGCCTCAGTCTTTACTGACAAGGTTTTCCAGGCTTTTATGTCTGTGGAAATTATTCCAAGAGTCCATGAAACTTGATGGGATGTACCTGAGGATGCCGAGATAGTTGACTAATATTAGCTACAGTAATGTCAGCTGTCAGTAACAAGGCTGCTCTCTATCACTGTTAGAAGTTCATGGAGATTGGGAGAGGCCCCTGATAGAGGAAGGCAAATGTTGCATCCATCTACTGAAAGAACACCACAGATGATTGAGGAACAGGCTGGTCAGCCTTACTTCAGTCCCTGGGAAAATCACAGAGCGATTCCTCTCAGAACACACTTCTGGGCATACAATGGAGAAGGCAATCAAGAATAGCCAGCATGGATTTACTAAAGATAAGTCATTTTTGACTAACCAGACTGCCTTCTGTGAGAAAATGAGAACATCTGTGTATGAGTGGAAAGCAGTGGATGTCGTCTACCTTTACTTTAGCAAGGTTTTTAGCAGTGTCCCACAGCATCCTTGTATCTAAGTTGCAATTTTGTAGTCTACTAGATGAGTGAAAAGCTGGTTGGATCAGCAGTCTCCAAGGGTAGTTAGTGATTAATGTTTTGTACTCTACATGGAGGCCAGTTACAAGTGGGCTTAGATCTTTAAGGGTCTATTTATCCTAAGATTTGTCCTGTTCAATATCTTTACCAATAACCTAGAGGAGACAAAACTTCGAGTTTGCAAACATCAGGTTGAGGATACACTCAGGAACACAGCTCCCAAATGCGTTAGAGGAGTAGGCTGACAAGAAATTATGAAATTCATCAAGGACAAATGCAAAGTCCTGTAGCTGTGATAGAATAAATTTCTGCACTGGTACAGACTGACGGGGAAACAGCTCTGCTGAAAAGGACCTGGAGATCCTGGTGGACAGTATGCTCAACAGAAGCTCAGTCAGTAGATCAAGGGAAGGGCCCTTTACTTGGCAGTCGTTAGACAACATCTAGAATACTGTATCCAGTTTTGGTGCCCCCAGTACAAGATGTTGATCAAATGGAGCAAGTTCAGTGGGAGGTCAGCAAGTTGGTCATACCATCACAGGCAAGACTTTGGGATTTGAATAATGCTTATGTAGTTTACCAGATGGTTTACTTGTACACAGAAAGCAACAAGATGACAAGAAGCACTAAATTCTGAAACTTTTCTGTTCACATTTAGATATATATAGACACATACATATATGTATACACACACACATCACACCCTACCAAATGAACATAACCCATAAGGGGTCTGTGAAAAAAACTCTCCTCTCCCACTCTCATATAATTAAGGCCCCATCCTCAGTGGARCGGTCAGAAATTAAAATTCAACAACTGAAAAACAGTAACAGAAGATCCCAGAAATAATGAAAAACAGCCCAGGTAAGGCAATACAGACATGCCTACTAGTGCGGAGATTACATTCTCCCCCGTTACATACCACAAGAGGAAAGTAAGCCATTTCAGACAAAGCAGTTTCAGTTCATGGCAACATCAAAGAGATCTACATGAAGCTACAGTCACCTATTCAGAGCTGCAGTGGTTGCAAGCATAGCCAGGCTTAAAACACTGACAGAGCAGGGCAGGCCTACAGAAGTGCAACATGGAGGCCTATTTTGAGTAAAGCCAACTCAGTAATGTTTATACACCAAACTTTTGATTCATCCCTTTCTTCAGGCTAAAGTGAAAAGATAATGAAATAATTGGATATGCAGATATAATATAGTACATTTCTCATGAAAATGCAATGCTGGACTTTGCAATAAGGAATGAAAAAGCAACTAGAAAATATGCTCCCTAGATAGAGGAGACTCACAACAGTGGATCAGTATTTCCCTGTAGGTCCTTAACTTGGGATTTAGCAAAAAAGATAAGAGGTGGCACCTTGGCATTGTTCTACAATGAACTGCAAAACAACCTGAGATAATCCAGCAGGAGGTCTAACAACAAAAAAAACACACTTTCAGAATCTGTTTGGCAGGTACCCAAGAGAAAYTTAACAAGGTAACAGCTAAAATCAACTGAGTGGAAAACACTGACTACCCAACTTTAAAATATATCTCTGCATTCCAGATATTCAGGAATAAAGTAGTACCTTCCTCAGGCAGATATGTTGCAGGCCACTAGTGGGCAAGAAAGTGATGACAAACTAGTAACCTGGTAGCAGAGTGTAGGCCAAGGCAGAGGCAGCTGGTGCCTTCATGGAGACAAGTAGTCATTTGAATAAGGATCTGCTTCTTCATAAGCCAGAATTGCAAAAGGATTACAACCAGTGTGCCCTGAAGGCAGCATAACATAGGTCAGGCTTCCTAATGCCTGGTACACCAAGGAGAAAGCTTTTTGTCCTGTTAATTCTTCAGTAAGTAGTGATTCTAGCACTTTAGAGAATCCTCAATTGACAGAGCAAAAGCTTGCAGCTGCTGTCTACTACACAGGACAGATTACCATAAAAAAAATGGAGTTACTGCCAGATACTTTCTGGTGTTATTACTATTGCAGTCAGACACTGGTTTAACTCACACTTTCCTTCCTTGTGCCCCAATGTACAAGGCAGATCCTGGAGGAAGCTGCAGCAGGAAGCATTCAATCACACCTGATGAGCCATTCTCAAGTCGCAAAGCTGGAAAGGCAACAGGCCAGAGAGAATAGCCCAACAGGCCCAATACTGCTACAGCCAAGTTTCACCATCCTAACTTGATTTAATTAGACTGCAAATATAATGTTTCTAATATTTCAGAAAGACAGCATTCCAGTGATTTCAGTGACAGCATGTACAGACTGCCAGTAAGACACAGGTGGGACCTTTTATATAGCTCTCTCAAACTCTATTTTTTGAAACAAACATTCTTAGAGCAGAGACTCTGGTTTAATTTTGTATATCTATAGCTTTATGCATATTTTAAAACAAAGAAGCAAGCTTTGCCTCTTTATTGGGAAACTCTGCTCAAGTATACTGCCCCTATAAAACGCACCCTACTTTTCTATTACCAGCACAAATTATTTTGGCAAATAATCTCTCTTCATTTACAAGAGCTATAAAGATGTCCACTTCCTCTCTAGGATAAATATGCAGATTAGCAATTATTTGCAGAAGATAATATATTAACAGATGAACTTCCCTGGGGGAAATGGCAGTAAAGTGGAAAGGCATACAGTGAGACAGGCCAGAGTCAGTTAGAGCAATACTGACAGTGACAAGCATTTCTAAAAATATTCACTTCATCTACATTTAAAACAGTTTTAACATAAAAATTTAGTTAGAAAAGCATATTGTTACAGTTTTTAAGAGTTCAAAATACTTGAATTGTGGAATCAGTACAATTAATGTTTCTTTTCAAGTAGTCTTATAGCAGAATTTCCTTTAAACAAGTCCTAGCATAGGCATTGCTGAGAAGACCTGTGCACACTTCAATTCTATTCTTACACTTGCTGCTTAAAGATGTGCTACAAACGTTGGAAAGCTTCTACACTTTAATTAACCAAATGTCATCTGATATGACAATCAGTTGTTCAATTTACTTTATGTCTGACTTTGACCTGACTGGCAGTCCCTTCCCATTCTTCTTTCAAATGGAAAAGAATTTAGTATTTAGTCCTTTCCCTTTCAGGGTGAGATGACCTTTATCATTAGTAGGAATGGCAAAAACATGTTAACATCACATAAGCAACTTACATTCATTGGCTTAGAACTTCATAAACTTTACTCTGGAAAACAGCCACTCTCCATATTTCAAGGAGAAACGTATGCAAAAGACTCATGTAATTGGACAATGTTATTTTTAGAGATTCAACCTATTTCTTTTTGCCCGCTCCACAAGCTAACATTAAACATCTTAAAACATGTCCTCTCCTTATTCTTCTGCATTCCACATTTGCTGCCACCTTTGCTTTTAACTCAAACTGCCCAGCACATTTTACTTCACATAAATAAAACCAAACTGTAACCAAAACTTAAGATAATACTGCTAATTTAGGTCTCAAAATCATTTGCAAAGTAACTTTGGTAGCTTGCATGACTCCAGTTCTTTCTTGTAATGTAAAACCACCATCTTGTTAATGTAACACTCACTGCTGTGTATGTTGCTTTCAACCATGCAAAAGATTTACTCATTTCACTGCGACTGCCYACAACAGCAAGTCCTACATACCCAAGCATCTATATTTGGTATGCTATTAAAAAATTTATTCTTTATGAAGAATGTGCAACATTTTGGATTTTTGAGGAACAGATTTACAAAAAGGTGTGCAAAATGCCACCTAGAATTTAACGTCTACCTAAGGATCCAAAAAACAAGGATTACAAACAATAGAGATAATGAAAAATCACAATGATGAATGGAGGCGCGTATATTCCTTTACTATTTGTGTTTTCTTCTGTTGTAAAGGAGCTCTGAGGATTACAGCRCAAAGTTTCCAAAAAATTCCTCCTTCCCTTACTTCTGAAATAGCTTTCAGTATGGAGCAAAGCAAGAAAAAAAAAATCACTTTAAAAAGCAAATTCAAGGCAGGTACTCTAAAGCACAATGAAAAGATACAGAAAGAACATTTCTATCAACAGAAAATGAAACTAGTATTGAGATTAGCCAGAGAGGATGATGAGCTGGAGCAGGAAAAACTCCAATTTTAAGAATTGGGCAAGGGCAAATACTCCACAGAGCCTTCAAATACAAGAAATTTCAATTTGTTTCATTTTGTAAAATGAGCAACTACACAAAAAGGGAAGCAAGAATAAGAGTATTATGTATGTTCTACAGGAGTGGCAAAATTAGCATAAATACTTGGAAAGTAAAAGTTTAAGTCAAACTATTTGAAAGTTAAGACAAAAAAGCGGCACATGTTTCAGGAGTGTTATAATAAATCAAAGTCAGGATTTGACTATGTTTGCTCAAATGTTGTTGTAGTCAGGCAACAACGTTGCTTTTCAATAACCCCATTTATTAATCCCAGTGAATAAACTGTTCTGCTCCAAAAGCAGCCTATCAACTACATCAGCCAGAAGTATTGGCTAGACAAAGCGTGCCTAAGACTTATTAGTCAGAATTAGCTGCAAAAATTAATTCTGCAAAGTTGTAGGTAAAGATTCAATATACTTGTTTCCAGGGAAGTTTATGATTTACTGTAAATCACAGTGGTAGCTAAACTGTGGCTCTTGGGGGGGGAAGACACGACACTCTAGGCAAAACTAGAAAGCATTTGAAATTCAGATCTCAGTAATGAGCCTGTAATAATACAGAGAGTGGTGGAAATTCAAACCCCATTGCTGCAGAAKAGATTCAGCTGGCATTACATTCCAGATAAATCAAGTCTTGCCAGGAAACAAATGCACTCTCAGCTTGGTCTCATTCCTCAGTGAGCCACTGGAAGGCGGAGGAAGGTACTAGGTATGTCTTCGCAGACAGTATAGCTGCCTCCCTGTGCCACTCCAGCGTCCTGCTCTGTTGGCAGCACACAGGACATGCAGGCTAGATCACTCACCAGCTCCCTTCTGGAAAGTCGATTGATTAGTTTTTTCCAAGAAAAGCCAAGACACAGTTGACAAGATATTCTGTCATTAACTCTGGTGTAAACCAGCTCCACACAGACAGTACAGTTTCCACTTAGCAGCTGTCTGTGGGTCACAGAAGGCCATAAAAAGAACAATCAGAAGAAAACTCAAATCCCTAATAAAGAGTCACCCTGAAACGCACACTTCTGTCACTTCTGTTTTCTTATTAGCCTCACAGGCCATATATTCATTTCTACCGTCTACAGTACATCGCTCTCCGGATTACTGTTACCAGCGGGCTAATAAATTGCTGTCATGTGACATTAAACAGGTACTATATTAATTGAGGCACTTCCAGGTGATCTATGACAACAGGAAAATATAAATAAGTTATACTTCCTGCTAATATATTTTATTTCAGTATACTTTTTCTGAAATACTAGCAACATCTCAAAAGCTAAGCAATCCCACACAATTTAACTCCTGTATATCTATCTTTGTTAGTTTTAACATCATGAAACACCTAACTTAATTTGAAGACAACAGTATTTCCAAGTGAATCACATTAGGACCATGCAAAGAGTGAAGCAATGGTTTAGACTGCAAAGGCACATTTAGTACTTACCAAAATCCTATAATTAATAGGAGATTCAAGTAGCAGATAGAAGAAATGGAAAGACAAAAATACTACTGTGTGAAGTCTAATTTCATCTAGCCTCCTAATATTATTCAAAATTACTTTATGCTAGCAATCTAGGCAGTTGCTAAAAAACACATGTACTTCGATTAGTAGAAGAAATAAGATACTGTATGATGGATTTCAGGAAATAATCAATAATGGGACAATTAAGAAGCCACTGCAAAAAGTTAATCTACAAAGAATAAGTCCAACGAGACTCGAGTTTTCTGACACACACACAAAAATCAATCCCCTTGATTTTGTTTCTCCCACTCAAAATACCACCATTTTATTCAACAGAACTGTACCTTAGACAATGACCTTACAACAAGATAATACTTAGCAACGGAAACCAGCCGCTGCGCTGCAAAACTCACAGCAGACTTCGCCATGAGAGATTCAGAGGACAAAGTCATTGTAATCATATTTTACACTGCAGTGCCAAAGTTATTACCTTACTAACCTTGTATGTGCATATTATAAAAATCATTCATTTATGTTACGGTGAATTACTTTAAGTTAACACTGGGAACACAACACCTGAAATGAATTTCAAGTGACAAGACCCTCATTAATCATACTTTCTCACCATTAATGCCACTACATAAAGACTTCGCCTTCACCAACTGAAAACGTAGGTGTTCTAGGAAGAAAACGTTTTGCGGATGGTGCTACATACACTGATACCTTTCTGAAATTAATGGGTTCTTGGAACATATAGCATAAAAATCAACCAAACCCGCATATTTTACTAATATTTAATTTTAATAGACAAATCRTTACAAACATTAGTAAAACTAAAATAAAACTTATTTGATGAATATTTCTAAAATTTTTGAAGATTACATACCAAATAGGGGAAGAAATAAACCAAAGAGATATGAAAATTAGAAAAGATGAGTGAAATCTTCCTTTTGTGCTAAGCCCTCAAAATCCAATCATATGGTTAGTGTATATTTGATCAGATTATCAAGGTTATACTGCAAGGTTAAAAAAGTGTATTCTTACCAAATCAAGAAGAATAAACAAGTACCATCAAGATTATACAAACTAAAATTAGAATTTTGATTTCTTACAGTACCAGACACTTCCTCTGTTATTTTCAGCTAATTTTAATTAGTTTCATTTGCAGAAGGTATGATACCATATGATGTCAAGTTCTGACAAAAAAAATTTCACAACACAAAATTTTACAGTGAAGTTATAATACAAAACCCAGCTAAGTTACTACTTGAACTGATAGCTCCAAGATTTGGGGCAGGGATTTAAAAACAAGTATAAGAGCTCTACTGAAAAACTACCAGACTATGAATTCAAAGCTAGGTTATGCTACCAAAGATAATTAAGTCTTTGAAAAGCAAACTCTTCAATCCCACAATAAAAGCGCCAATGTTACACAGGAATACATACATTCTCAAGCATTTGCTTATAGCCTAAAAATGTAATGTTTAATGAGCACTATAATTTTAAGACCAAACTTCTCCAAACTGTAACACTCATTAGGATAAGAACAACAATTAATGATTCAATCTAGGTTATACAAACACCTGACATGAATGAGGGCATCCCAATCATAATCGAGTTTTACATAGTCTATCATACCCATCTCTGGAATTTATCAAAAAAATTGTTTCAAAGGAGGAGCCTATAATACAAGGAAGCTAATATAACTATGTTTGCTCAAAACCGTTGTGCTCAATCTCCTTTCCTCTAGCATTTAATCCTAGAATACCTAAAATCGCAGAAATCGAAAACAAAACTAACAGGTTTAGTAAAGACTACTATGTTCTTTTAACGATGAAAAACAGCACTTTTACATGATCAATCTAAAACCTTAATCTCTATATAAAGCATTCTATTAAATCACACAGGAAGAATATCTATACCAGATACTAAGTACTAAATGATACTACAAGAAAAGTAGTTCAAAAAACCTCCATGCATCTTCAGCAACAACGTTAATTCTGGGAATGACACATTACATGGAAGCTCATGTTCGAAAACTAAAACACTTTCAGCAGGTGGGAGATGTGGTCTGTCTCCACATCCATTTCAATTAATCACATAAGGTGGTGATTCTGGAGGCAAACTGTTGTTCCATACAAATACTGGTCCATACAAGTTAGGGAACTGCTAAACATTAAGTCAATCTCTCAATTATTTTAAGGACACTGCTCATAAAGGTGAGTCCCAACCAACGATCCCGCAGCTTCTTCTGCCCCCTTCCCCTTTTTGTTCTGCTTCAGATTTTTCTTGAGGCAATCCTTCTTTGTGCAATATGCAGTTTAACACAACTCTGATACTGATCTGCAGTTCTGGATCTGCAATACTAATCCAAATGTTCACTGGAGAATCTTCTGACTTCAAGAAACAAAAATTAAAGCAACTCTCCTCAGGAAGAGAGATCCAATACTCATAATAATATTTGCAACTTAAGTTCTCTGTGTTACTATTACAGAAATAACCAAATTACTGCAYAGCAATACTGTAGAGATGTTTGCAGATCAATGTAAACTCAGCAAAACCCCACAAGTAAAATATAATGCAATTTGAATAAGTTTGCTCTAAGTTATAAAACAATTCTAAAGCTAATATTACAACTTACATGAACCGCAGAAAATGTTTGTTTTCTACAGCTTAGTTATTAATGGCACAAAGAAAATTATTTACTATCAAATGGTCAGAGAATATGGAAAAAAGGTCCTTGCAGTATTGATTCTGCACATAAAATTAACTTCTTCAGTTGCATTTGCAATTGTCAAGAAGGCTTGATAGTACTACCTTCCCCAATTATTGGGTTGCAAGGACTAAACTCATACTAGAGATGTCAAACTTGTTTTATTTTTAAAGGATGAAACAGAACACACAACTGTTTCATTTAGTGACAGGTAAGCTATTTGACTGATCAAAATGAATTTGTGCCAGTGTCAATATAAAGCATTCTAAAAAGTACTATGAAATATTTACTATTCTCTCAAACTACTGTATCAACACAAATTCATTCTCATCATATTCTTCTTTTTTTTAGAATCTCGGCCAGAACCATTCTGTAATACGTAGTTAGGCAGCAGCACGAGCCTGGGCCAACGCCTAAACCACTCAGTGCTTTGGAGCCCCATGAAAAGTAGCATTAGCACAAGCTCGCCCCATAAAGCTGAACAGCTTCAGAGCCCCTTGCAGAAGCCAGGGCAGGCCTTCATCACCAAATCAATTTTACGCAGGGATAACTCCTTCCAAAAAGGTGTCTACGTGACTGCTTAGAGTAGTATCGCAGAACCTCAGAGAGGCAAAACATACATCACATTACAAATACTCAATAACATCATTTTGTCCTTTAGAAGCATATAATAGACTGTCAAAGCCAAAACCGATGATCAGAGTCAAACTACCACATGGAAGATGCAAACCTCTTCTTTAGATATAGCATTTAAGCCTAATTTGGATTATCACAACATTAAGACCTGCAATTCTTGAATGCTAACATAATGAGAATTAATTGCCTATTAGAAAGTACAGAGAACAGAAATGAATATTTTTTCCTGATAGAATTTCTGGTATCCTGCAAATAGAAGCCCATAGATTTACATCTCAAAAAAGCTACTGCACAATATTGTCATTAAAGTATGCAACAAAAGTTGTAAAATTAGACTTTACCAGACTTACCGCCAATGCTTTAGATAACTTTGTTCTATAGTTATTCAAAACAATTGCATCAATGTCCTTAAGTGGCACATATGCAAAGCCATCCTTGATAAACACTCTTCTGGCTCTAAATAGCTCCACAGCATCTGAAAGTCCAACCTGAAAAAAGAAAGGGGGGGGCGGGGGGGAAGCACCACTATGGATTAGCAACAAAGTGCATTAACAATGTTTACAATCCTAAAATTCAAGCCGAGACCTTTAAAGTCATTTTGTATCTTTTAAGAAAGCTTTAGGCAAAAAGCAAAACTTCTGAAAGCAAACGATTACTTTGAAAGAGCTAATCATTATTTTGGTGGGAAAAATATTATTGCTTACAGAAAACCACACAAATTGGCAAAATAAGGTACTTCACAATTTGTATCTATGACTATTAGCCCGATTACATAGTCTTGCATCAATGATTTGGTATTTGAAAATGGACTTCTGCTGGCCTCCTGTTTCAGGTATCTTGAAATATTTGATTCATGTAAAATACATACAACAGTCCTTGGAAATGGATCTAGAACCCAGCTATCTGCACTTAGAGGAGAACTGGTGGATTAAATTAGATGCTTGTTCCCTCTCTCCTTGCTTTCCTGAAGAAAGAACTGAAGAGTAGTTCAACCAGACCAAACTTAGTTTCGGCAACTGATGTTTGACTCCATCCTAAACAGCCTGTCAGCCAGGTGATCTGTCTGGGAAGTGTTAACAATTAGGACCTTTTTTTGTGGCAAGCGATGGGGTGGCAGAAGAGGGCAGAAAACATTAATGATAGTTTAAAGCCCCCTTCATCCTTATCAGCCCCTCCTTTCACCTTCATACTGCCATGAAAAACAGGAACTCACTAGTCTCAGTTAATTCAGATATTTTAATCATCTGCTAATAATGGAACTAAATAACTTAAAATCAGTACTCCCAGTTTTAAGGTAAGGGAATGAACACAAATCTGAAGTTTTCTACTTACCTTATAGAACATTTGTTCTTTTACTTTAATCATACTGAGGCCAGGGGTAGATGCACACAGATCATTTGCCCATTCATTTTTCAGGTCTTCACTGATCTGTAATTAAGAGGTTGTGCTTTAAAACTGCAGGAATACTTCAGAATTTGGGGAAGGGGCAGTTCATGAGAGAAAAGATTACTTGATTTTTATCATCATTTTAGTTGACAAGACAAACAAAATGACTACATATTCAGCAAGTGATCACTAAAAATTAAGCATAAACCAGAAAAAAAAAAAATCAAAACATCAGTGGGCAGTAATGTAAAATAATGTTCCTTCTGAAGTAGTAGTGAAGATATAAAAGCATATTTTTACAGACTAAAAGAACTACGAAACACGTTCTTTTAAAAAATGACTTATAACAATCCCTGCTCCTAGACTTACTGCATTCATTAAAACAAAGCATAGTGACTCAATGGCAATTAAACAGGGGAGGGTTAAACATACTTTTATCAGACTTTAAACAAAAAGGTTAGCTACAGCTAATCTTTAAAGCCAAACTTTAAAACACGATGGATTTTCATGGAACTTGGGAGGGGAGAACAGTAGGATATTTACTATTCTCCAAATGTTAGTGCTTTCACAGTTTTGGAAACAGGTAAGTTAAACAGCAATGAGCTAATTTAATTTTTTAAATTTCAAGTATTTCAAGTATTTTAGCCAAAATTTCTTACTTGAAAAAGTCAGGAATGAYGTTACATTTCCTAATTCTTAAAAATAGGGGTGTGTGGGGAGGGGGGTGTGCGCACGCGTGTGTCTGAATATATGTACATAAATGCTTTGCAACTGCTTAATAATGTGGATTTTGGATAGCACCAAATATAACAGAAAGCTGTATTTAAAATTAGCATATTTTAATGATTTTTACCAACCAATGAATCATTTGGGGGTTTTGCTCAAGAGAGAAGAATGAAGATCAAAATTTGAAATCAAAGTGTTCTGCTCTAACTCCTAATTAACCTCAGGTTTTATATCCTGAAAAAATAAGTCTTAAATGAAAAATAATAATAAAATCATTGATAAAATCATAAATAAATCATCCACTCTGAAAAAATAAAACACACATGTTGGTAATCTAGTGGTTAGACCTCATAACTTAACTATATGCAACAGTCTTAAACATTCACACAATAAGTTCTTGATAATGTATTATGGAAAAGGTCCCTGACTGAAAGGAATTAAACACTAAGGAGCACAGAATACCTTCCCAAAAACCTAGACGGAGACAGATGTCACCAAAATATAACAAATAGCATGACACAGCTCTACATAAACTTGACATGCCCTCCAAAATCAAAACCTCCAGCATACCTTTGTGGAAATGATGTAAGAAAATGCTTGTTAATCAAATTATTTTATGACAATCATCTTTTTGTTAGCCTTTGCAAGGAAAGGTTCCCACTTTTCAAAAGATACATCCTAGAAATCCACACAATGTCACACATGCTAATAAAACCACTCTACTACTTCTGGATGATGTATTTCTCCTCTAAATAGGTATGAATTTTAATCACCACCAACTGCAAGCTTGCTTTTCACCTAGTATACACCAAAATTTTAATTCCAGAATAGTGACATCCATTTTTTTCAAATTTAGCACAGTTTCATGATTTCTAAACATATGGTACACTTGGTATACAGATTGCTCAAGAGGGCCCAGTCCACCAGGTCTTTCTAGTCACTTGGTGAAAGTGACTTTGAATAACAACAGCACAGTGTATTATTGTACAGCCATCATGGTTACCATTGTACCATTTCTTCTATGGTATCTCAAAAGAAAAAAGTCAAACACTGAGTGAACATTATTTCTACAAAAAGCCATTAAAACACAGTCCAGTGACTGACTTAGGGTTAGGCTTGCAGGTTGCAGGAGAAGGAAGAGTGGAAAGGCAAGGGTTGCTTGCTTATTTGCTTTTCAAAAGTCAGTTAGCTAATTTTAATCAATAAAACCATCCTAATCAGTATTACAGTTAATTTTAAGTTTTCTTATCATTTAAATTTAACATAAAATAATCACAGTCCAACTCCAAACTTCACAAGCTGTCCAGATGCTTCTTTATTAGTAATGTGACCATCTCAAAATTTTTGCAGATGCAAAGTCAGTGACTTTAGATCTTCTTGCAGCTCACTAGCAAGAAGTTTTTAATAGTTGAGTAAAAGTTATCCTGGTGAAACCTCCAGAAAAAGAGGTTAATGGGCCATGACTAAGAACATGGATAAGTCTGTGGACAGGGTTACTGAAAATACAATAAGGTCAAATAAGTAAAAGTAATAAAGCAGTTAAATAAATTATTTCCTACAGCCTCAGGTATCTTACAGGTTAGGTAAACCATCTCAATATGCTCCAATACCCTTCTGCAGCCCTCCAAACACTTTGCTCACTGCTTCACTGCTTTTTCACTGAATCCCCACTGTCTTCATATTTTCAGCTAATGGAGAGAGAAAGGAAGGAAACAAGGATATCCTCAGCTCCTTATTAAAGCTGACAGAAGGTTCCAGGATATACTAGTGGTTGCTAAGCATCTAAAAATAGAACTTGTTTCCCTAAAGACTGGAACATTAAAAGAAAAGTGCATAGGTAATAAGGATTTCTCCATTTTTACATAAAAAGATGTAAAAAGTAAATCTGACTGAAGGCACAACAATGAAAATTATCTCACATAAAAATTTGAAGAGTAGCAAAATTGATATGGTATTTTATGTGATAAAATAATCAATATTTAAATTCAGACTCAAGTTTTCAGTTACAGAATGGCACGTACCTCTGTAGATGGGGCATCTTGAAACATGTGCCCCATTTTTTCCTGGCTCATCCAACCAGGAAAAGCTTACTTTTTACAACACTACAATTTGTACATTTAATAATTTCATATCTAAAGTGGCACCCACACGAATACATTCCTGTAATCATTAATTAGACAAAATTAAGTACAGCTTTGAAATCTTGATTAGAATCCTAAAACATAAGCAGGCTGCTTAACTTTTGAGAGAACTGGAAAATGTTTGTCAGATAAAATACTCTCATGCCCAAAAGATAAAGACAACAGCAGAATTCTACGGAGGGTGTCGTGAAAGAAAGGTGTTAGCAAGCACTTAGTGAGCAATTCTGAATTCTCAGGTGCCCAAAGCTACCCAACAGCAAGACATGAGGCAACCCTTCCCTGCTCCTGCCTCCTCGCAGTTGCACAGTCCTGGCTCTCTTTGCTCCAGCATTGATGCTCATCCGACTTGTCCTGAAATCAAATTCAAATCATTCACCCCAGGAAAATAACTTACTAGTTTTGCTTGGTTTATTTGTTGCCAGTTTAATAAACTGAATCTGCTTATCACCACCAAATGAGACCACGGGAAAAGGTAGGATCATAAACACTAGGAAAAGGATCTTCCCCTTTCGGTGGCAGCGGGCCACATGATATGGCTTGAAACAATTTAACACTTCACCCTAAGCCTTTGTGAAACATGAGAAAAACAACTCAAGACAAACAAACAAAAAGGAAGGTGTAAGAAAAAAAGGAAGGAAGGAAGGATTAAGAATGTTTTATTTGGGACAAGCTGCATAATTTCTACATTGCTTGCTTTCTATATGCAATTGATTCATTGATTTTGATCAGAGAATCATCCTGGAGCCATAACGAAACAAATTTAGATTAAAATATGAATCAGTTTCCCATTTGCTGCTTCCTTATGCCCAAAGAAAATGACTGAACTATCTATAGAAAAAGAGAAGGCACTTGATGCCACCATTCTCCCTGTCCAAACCATGTTTTCTGCAAAATCCAAAACTGACGAYCGGTTAGGACTGAGGATCTATGAGAATCAAGTTAGGACTTGCTATTCCTTCATCATTTCCAAGTCACAAGATAAATGGCAGTCAAATGTCACCTGGACAACCACTGAGTGCTACAGCACATTAGCACACAACTAGTGTGGGTACCCTTCCCACCTCTTCTATAATAAGCTGAAGAAAACGTGATGTAGAAGATATCTATTCTCCACTGGGTCACTGCATTTCTGGTAGAGTTACTGCTTCAGATTTTAGAAATCCATGTTTGCAGCAGAACATCTGCCTCAGGATTCAAAATGTATTCTGAATGTTGTCTAGTTGTTTTTAGCTAGATTAGGTAGAAGAATGCTTTTATTTGCCACCTCATTTTTATTGCAGCCTTTTTTCCAAGCAGGTTCCAAGCTTTTCAAAGCAGGTAACTTCTTCAAAGCAGGAAGCGTGTACCTCAAAGCAGAAAGAGTGTGTACAGTACACCAGCACAGAAGAATTCAACCTTAAATAAGACCTTTAGAACCTGCTCTAACTCAAATGAGAAACCTCACAAAACTATTTAATAAAAATCACACTACTCTACTGCACTAAAAGGGACACAAGTAACTTACTGTACAGGCTGTGTTTTAGTTCTCCTTTAATTAGTTTCACAAGTTGATTTTAAGCAGTAAAAGCTATCTTAGAAGGGTCCATTTAGATTTCTGTAAATAATCAGCATCTGTTTCTAATCAAACTGAGATGATTACCAAATTAAAACTTTTAATTAGCATTTTGCATAATTTACAAACTGTTGTTCATTATGTTTATGAAGGTGAAAAGGGACAGCCCCCGTAGCTACATATTTTCAATCACATTTATTACTTATTTAACTCCACTTCTATAAAATGTCACCACCACCATATGTGCAAATAAAAACCTGCAACTGGAATTACTGCAGCAAAATGCTAGTTTTCTCCAAGACTGATAACGAAGTTGTGCTTATATTTCAAGGATCCATTAGAGAAGGGAARTAACAACCTGTCACCACCTGTCCTGTTGGTGTGCAAAACCAGGGCAAGTACCTGTTCTCCCCTCCTCCTCCTCCCTTTCAACACTTCCCCCTCATGGATTTATGAGATGTGCTTATATTCTCCTGCAAATCAAGCTTGTATTAAGAAAGCCTATAACAGAATACTACAATTAGTTTTAATTCCAAACGTTTTCCTCTAACCTCACCCCATCTCCCCATCCCTTAACAAGTTAACTTACTTTAAAAAAAAAAAAAAAACACACAGTGGAAAAAAGTTCCTTTCGAATCAACCCTCCCCCTCCCTTTTTTTTCCCCCCTTTCTCTATTTAAGACCATCTCAGAATAAGGCATACAGCCAGTTGGTAAGATTGCTTTACAAAAGAGATTACTTTACAAAAGAGATTGCTTCACTACTACTTTGCAAAAAGGCTATCCATCTTCCTTGTTTTGCTGCAAAGTAAGCAAGCATTACAAGTTTTATACCACCCCCATGTGGGGTAAATAGACCTGCCAGCTGGCCTACCAAATCCTAGTATTGCAGTACAGTGACCTAGAGAATACCACCTACCAGCTGAATGGGATTCTCACACTGCTAATGGTTATGATGAAAGAGGTCTCCTTTGAATCTTTGTTTTCCTAATACCTCAGTAGAGTCATCTACAAGAGGTAGCTATAAACTTAGAAATCTGTGTATTTTTTCCCTTATCCAGGACAAGAACCAATTAAAAAAGAAACAACCAATTTTGTCTTCGACACAGAGGCTACTTGGTTTCACTTAATTTAAATCTATCTTCTGAAACTTGAATGATTAAACTGAAAAATTGTTACTTKCTTTGAAATGAGGTCCTTCAGGATGAGAGCAACCTATCAGGCTTTTCAAAATGCCAACAGTACACACAGGTTTCATTGCCATATTTAACAAACTCTAGCATTTAAAATAACTATCCTACTTAAGTCTTTTCACATAGTTTTGTTTCTATTATGACTTTTAGAGTTAAGTGGCAGAATACGTATTTTTAGCTTACACTGGCAATAAGGCACTATTTTCCACAGAGACATGCATCAGTTCTGACCTTTGCTGTCATCTGTAAGACAAGTATGGTTGATTTTCAAGCAAAGGACCAAATAATAATTTCACATAGCAGCAAACTAAGCTAAAAATTCAGAATCATTTCCTTCACAAACAAACTGCAGCCTACTGGACATAGTAACTGTTTTAGCTTGACATAAAGTTTTCATAAGATAAATGCAAGCTCTAGACACTTTCTAGTTTTAAGCATTCTTCCCCATTCTGTTTGGGAAAGGAAGAAATCTTACTTGATGCCTCTAAAGTGCTATTAGAAAAACATTTTGATTCATACACCTGCCACCAAAATGGATAATTGTAGTCATAACCTTTTAGTAGACAGACACAATATTGAATTTTTTCTTTCACATATATCTGTACTTATTAAGGACACAAACCAGTCACATTCTCATAAATCCAAATCTAGTTTTAGGATCTTCTGTACCTTCTAAACAGGCAGTTATAAAACATTAAAATTTTCAAGAAGCTAAACTACAAATATTTATACAACTGCCCCACTGAGATAAATGCTTTTGAAGAAAGCATAATAGTAATATCAGAAAGTCTCTCATAGGAGTGCTCTGATCATAAAAATGGAAATTAAAGAAGTTTAATTTCTACTGCTTAAAGCTCAAAAAGTACTTTAACTGCAACATCAAAGAAGAACTATTGTGGAAAAAATGAACTCCACTAATATATTTTACTCTTTCCTCTTATTTTGCAGTTCTTATTCTTTCTTCTTTGGCAGATGCACTATGGAGCATTAGCTACACYAACTGACTATTCCGACCTATCTTTCCCCATTATTATGATACAAAACATTAAAACAACATGCTGTATAATGCCATTAAAAAATTAAAACAGTTAATTCTGCAACAACTGTCTGCTACTCAAAAATAAGGCATCTAACCTATAAATTACAACCTCAAAAAATATGACTTTTATTTTTATAATTTCAAGAGGCCTTTCAGAGGTCAACATCTAAGGTCATCTAACGTCAGAATCTTTTGTACTCTGGTGAGATGTAGCACCAACACAGGAAAAAATGTATTCAGAAAGAAATATACTACACTTCCAAATTTATTTCTTCTGGCTACTGTATAAAGTTAATGCAGAACAGACATTAGGGGGGATCTAAATTCAATCATACATCATCCTTATACCACAGACAAGGATGTGGTCATTGCTTTTCTTTACTTRTGGAAGCAACACCAAAGAGGAATTATGTCTATCTGAAGGAACTAGCAGTCAGAAGACAAGATGAAAGAAGGGTCACAGGAGAGCAGAACCACTGAGGTGATGACCAATGTCACTGAAATGTAAGTTTAGGATAAAGCTTTACATTCTATGCCACATTCTAGTGGATCAAGTTTAATTCTTGGAAAGACACAGTAACAAATGAAAGTATTTAATAGCACTCAGAAGAAAACAAGTAACAGCCCACATGGACCCGTCAAGAACAAACTGCATTGGGCCAATCTCATTGCCCTTGTCACAGTGCAACAGGCCTCAGAGATAGGAAAAAGAAGCAGAAGTCATATTGTGTCAAAATTCCTTAAAGTCGCTCTTATATGCAAACAACAAAACAGCCCAAGTTTATCTGCTATAACCTGTGTGCAAAACCAGTTGGAAGAACCATGCATGAAAGAAGTTAACTCAAAAATAGAAGGATGTATTGAATCAAGTTCTGCAGACATCCATCCTGGGAATAGCACTATTTAAAATAAAAGTTAGATTACATGTTTAGATACCAGGAGGCTAGGAAGACTGCAAGGGCTCTAGAGAATAGGACCAGACAAGAGAATCTGGTCTAAAAATAAGGGCTGTATTTTAATACAGAAGTTGCAAGGTTCTACATCTAAGACAGTTCTGTAGAAAGAGAGAAAAAGCTGATTAACTGTTAGTTCTGTGTAAAGGATTTAAGCGAGTTTGAGAAAACAAAGCAGTGGAATGATTACTTAAGAAGGCTGCAGAATCTCCCAATAGGGAGATGCTTAAAAATAGATCATAAAGAACAGCCAGTAAAGACACAGTTTGTCTTTTGACAAAAGATGAACTAGATGAGCCTCTGATGTCTATTCAAGATCTGCACTATTATATTTGATTCTAATTACATGTCAAATAAAAAAGCCAGGCATTATAAGAAATGACCACCACTGATAAAGACATGAATGTACGCATAGTGGGGATAATGCAAGCAAACTCTGGAAAGGGTTTTCATGCACACAGCAAATGAAACTGCCATCTTCAAAGGCCTGTTGAAAGAGTCAAAGACTAGTAGAGGAAAGGGAATATACAGCATTTTGAAAGCAACCACAGAACATTTTGTTCCACATAAACAGAAGAGAGTCACTGAAATAGTTTCCAGAGGCAGACAAAGTCCAATCGGTTAAGATGAACAAGTTTAGTGGCAAGTTTTCACAAGAGCTGAGTAGGAAGGAACCAGAAGTTCAAAGTCTTTTCCAATCAAGATACATCAAGGACCTTCAGCTACAAACAATGACAGATCTTCCATGTGATCTCTAAGGACAAACAGTTGCTCTTGGATCCAGATTAAATTATGCAAGGCAAAGAAGAGAAGAGTCAAACTCTCAGGCTGAGGGCTTCAAAGGAGATACTACTGACAGTGCCAAAAAAGATAAAGAAGTTGGAGTAAATGGTACTCAAGAGAAAAAAAGTCCAGCTTTGCTACACTAAACATAAGCTAGGAAAACATCTAAGAGAAGAAGTAGGATGACAGAAAAGTGAAACTAGTGGAAAACAAAAAGCTAGCAGTGAAAAGCCATTTTTAATTACCAGGTAAGAGTTTAGACTGTAGTAACAGTGATACCACACATCCATCAAACAAAGTAAAAAAAGTTGTAAAGAATGGAATCCTACTGCCCTCGCCACTGAAACAGAAGAACATCTTTAACAGAAACGGTAAGTTAAAAGAGTACAATCAAAAGTTCCACAGCCATACTCAGTGAAAGAAGGAGAGCATGACTAAGTAGACTAGAAAGTTTCAGTAGAGAAAGCTATAGCTGAAAAACACCAGAACGACCTGAAGTTGAAGTTGGGATGAAAAAAAAAAAAGAAAAAAAAAGAAAAAAAAACACACTATAAGTGGTACAGGCAGCTAATTCAGTGATGAAGTGGAGAAGTAAGACATTGGCAGGAAAGCTCACTCCTTGAATTGTTAAATTTTCTTTAAGTTTAAATCCTGCAAAGAGAATGCCTAGTATGAACAGCCTCAGTGCATTATCAGCTGCACAGAAGTACATTATAGTGTGGAAGAAGTTTCCCAGAGTTTAAGAGCAGAATTAGGGATTACTTCTATAGTTATTTGTACACAGCAAGTAGGAATGTAAGAAACTATGGAAATCAAGCTGGATAAGCTACAGAGGGTTACTTTATGACAGACATGAATAACAAAGAAGAATAATGACTACACTGAGGTAAGAAACAGGAGATAATGGCAAAATAAGTATGGCAGAGGAATTCTGAAAATTAACAGTTTAAAGACCCTAGAGTGTATGTGGCAGTTGTCACTTAACTATCCAACTCATTTGTACAAATGTGAAGAGTTCTGTGGAAGTTCTGTGAACAGAACTAGAAGAGGAAGGTTCCATTCAGTGTCATTTTAGGAAATAAAAGGATTGAGCAACAGCTGGGGAAAAAGTCAAATCCATGGAAAGAAGGAACTGCTAATGAGTATAGTAATTAACATATACTTGACATTTGCAAAGGATGAAGAGAAAGATAATTTAGACTTCTGCCAGTGAACTTCCCTTATAAAGAAATACTACTCCAAATACTAATTTACAATAACTGGCATGTGTTAGTTGCCAATCCAGGGGATTCTACTTCTAACCCTCGAGCAAAGGTAAAATATCGTTATGACTAGATAACTTTTGACACAACTTCTGTAATGGTATAGAGCACAAAGGAAAAGAAAGGGGGGGGGAGTAAAACTCTAAAAAGAATACTCTCACCGCTTTGCTGAAATATCTTAAAACAACTCCAAAAAGAACATATTAGAGATACCTATTTATACTTCAGAAGCATGCAAAACTCAGCCTAAGATCTAGGAGCTATCATGCTATGTGACATACATAGACACAGCCTTGAAGAACAAAGAAAAGATAAGCAGCATACAGACTGAAGGAAGGAATAAAATTTATTCCGTTTTTGTGTCTTCAGGTTACTATTATCATGATTAATTACTACCCCAGTGTTGGGTCCTGTAAGAGCAAATGGGTGTATTATGAGAAGTTTAACACCTTAATTCAGGCATTTCTAAGAACACCAATGGCCCAGTATTTTGTGGTTTTCCTTAAACTTAGATACATTGAAAGTTTTCCAATAGCTAGCTGTCTTGGTTGCAATAATAATTCTGATTATGTCAAAAAAAGCTATCATAACTTCAAATCAATACACGATGAGTTAGCTCACACTATGAGGGTCCAAAAGCACTATTACAACAACGAATCATATATGGCCAACTTTCTCAAGGGCTCCTGATATGGGCACGCATAATGAGCCACATGAAAAAGAGGGAAAAGGACAAGGGAAAAAGTAAAAAGGTTGGGGGTAGAAGCAGGGGGAAGAACAAGAGGTGCATATCCAGCAGGGCATGCGACAAAGCACACAGCCAATCTCACTGATCAAACTACATTACAGAAAGTGGCCTTGGCATGCAAATGTCAACTGACTCCAAATAGGCTACGCAGCACAATCTGACAGGAAAAAAAATGGCATTCCTTAACTAAGCAGAGAAGAACAGATGCCCAGCTCTCAGCAAGAAAGAGAAAACTTCCTAGTTAAAACCCAAGTGCCACTTACATTATATAGCTCTTTCATATACTATTTTTGAGAGTAAAATATTTCCATCAATGACTAATGTTTAAAATGAATATTCACTGTATTTCCCTTTAAATATCTTTAAAAACCCATATCAGCAGCTTTTACTGCCAGAAACTGTCAGGCATCATAACTGTAATTACTCATTTCTAGTAAGATTCTAATGCTTTAATCTCCTAAATTAATGTAAATCTCAACTGCACACCTGTGTTTGCATGTTCTTTGATGGGCCCTGTCACCTTAAATGTCAGCATTTACTTCTCTTGAGTGCTGCTTAAGGACTTCCTGTGCTCCCTATGTGACTGACTCCACACACAGATTTTTCTTTTTTTTAAATGTGCCTTGAGAGCTGAAAATTAAAAGCCATGGGTAAAATGCTTCAGTATTTTTCTAGATTATGACAGCATTATCCCTTAAAAAAAAATTTGTTTTGTACAGTAAGTATACAATAGACTAAAAAAACACCGAAATACCTGCTTCCGTGATTCTTCTATTATTGTGATAGATAAGCATTCAATATCAGTGAAAAATACACTTTAAAAGTATAAATTAAAACTAAGCAAGCTCTGGAAACAGTGAACAGATTAGTAAGTATTTCTTGTTCTCTGAAGAGGGAGGGGGAAATTACACTGCAGAATCTCTTCCTAGATACTGAATGTTCCATATTAAAGTGTCAGGAAAGGCAGTTTAGTGCTCTCTGCCTTTCAGGACAAGAATACAACAAAAGCAGGAAATTCTCATATCTGAATAGATCATATGCAAACATATTCAAAGGCTGACTAACCATATAACATTAAAATAACAAATATACATGACTGGGCCAAAAAGGAAGTAGTCATGGACCAAATGTGGTTTGTCTTTTTTGTTGTTTTTTTTTTAAAGCTTAATTTTGAAGCAAAATTGTTTGTCTGTCAAACAACAAAATATGCATTAACCAGTCTCTCCTCCACTACGCAGTCTCCCAAAATTGAGTGGCAAATTTCAAATTTAGATTTACATTTCATTTAACAAGAAGCTATCTATGAAGTACTTCCTAAAAAGTTGAGACAAACAAGATTACAGACTGAGGCCCAGAAATAAAGTAGTGCCAAATAAGGATAAAAATAAGTGTTATTGTGCATGAGATCTGCACAGTTATCAAACAGAAAGTTTAGTCAATGTTCCTGTAAGTCCAGTACTCTAAGCTTAATTGCTAGAGCCTTTCTGCAAGATGGCAGAATTTTAACTAACACAAAAACACTATCCAAGCTGCCATTTTCCCAGGGAATAGAGAATACCTCATCAGAAATATCCCATGATTGGTCATCAGTTGGATGACATTGCTCTAAGTAAATCATATTTTAAACCATGTAATAGATATCCATAACACTTTATCAAAATATTACTTCCTAAAAGTTGTTATCGTAAAGGTATCACATAACAAACGCTGCTCCCAGGCCAATTTGCAAGGGAAGTCAAACTGAGATTTAACAACAGTGTCCTTCTTGCATCTTTATRTATAACAGCACCAAAGGCGTTCAATAACCAAATTACATAGAGGCTCCTGTAGCTCCAATTGTAGGATCAATTTTCTGTGTTCTTTACTAAATAGCTAACTGATTTTGAATATTTGCTGTAAGCAGCAGCAAATCCCACTCTGCAAAAATACGTAACTGTAAACTGAAGCCATTTTTTCAGATCACACACACAGAAGGGGAAAAAAAGAATTAAAAAAAAAAGACTTGTTCTCACAACAGTAAAGAACAACAGGTAGTAATTTAAAATGCATCTTTTTTTTTAAGTATAAAGATGATCATACATTAATTTTTTACTAATTACGTTTACTCTGAGAGGACATCTTCATTATTTAATAGGCCCACCTAAGCATTGGAGTTACAGGAGCATTACAGGCAAAGCTGGAGCTTTCTAACAAAACAGTTCATAGCTGCAAGGCAAAACTACAATAGACATTTTCCTGTAATCCACTTAGACAAATGAAGCACTACATAGCCATAGGAACTACTTTGCTATATCCCTAAAACATCGCAGAAGCAGCAGTTATTTGTCTACAGGGGCTTGGTACTTTCAGGGGTTTTCATAAGTTTGTGAAGGACTAGAATGAGTTTAGGTCAAAAGGAAAAATTCTTTGAATATAGTTCGAATGAGAATTCCAGAACTATGAAATAAGAGTATTAACAGAATTTTGGATGCATTGCCCATAGCTTATACTTAGCGGGCCAAAAACAAATGGTTTATTAAACAGAGAGAACAAGCTAGACTCTCTGTAAGAGATTTGCCCGTGTGTATCTATGTATGTATTGTACAACATTTCCAGATCAAACAGCATTGTTCGCTTTGTACACTATAGAAAGAAGCCAACACTTTAAAAAGGATTAGTAGATTGCAAAGGTTCTAGAGCCAAGTTTATGAACAAAAACATACGTTCACAAAGACTATTTAAAAACTAAGTGAGTAATTTGATGAGAATGGATCTCACAATACATACTTTAGGTTAGAATCAAACACAAACATCACTTTCTTATCACTAATACCTTCAGTTAAGGGGAATTTTCATATTTTACATGATTCATCACATATGCAAAAGGCAGTAAGGCAAGTCTGACCTGAGTGTTATTTGCACTGGTGAACAGCTGAGACATACAAATGTTCTCTCTGAAGGACACAGTAACCCATCTAAAGTTGTGATTCTATGATACCTCCTGTAAGCTTTTGTAAATATTGTTGGTTAGCCTTTTTTTTAATTATACGTTTTTAGTTAGAAGTGTTGGTTGACTCGGATAGACTAAGATTCTCTTGCTGCAGCACAAAATTACTTCACTTAGTTCTCATTTCTGCGGCATAACCATCTTCCAAGTTCAGAAGGTGTTCTGAATTTTTTTTTTGAAAAGCCACAAGTGTGTTTTTAAAATAGGAGTACTAAAACTGACTTAAAATTGACTTAATGAGAATTCTAGCAAACATCAGACACACACACTACATAATACAAAATACAAGATGTAACATACTTACAGCTTCAAATGATAAGTTAACATGCTCCAGGAATTTCTGCCTTAAACTGTCATTCAGTTCGTTGAACCGATATCGAAAGAGGTCCATTTCTTGTTGAAGAAACCAGCGCCTGAGATCCTCACTACAAAGAAATAATAATAAATATATATAGGTTATGCATTTTCCCTTCTATCATAAACTAGATGTCAAACCTAGTGAACACAGCATTAAAAATATTTCTGACCTTGGCATGGGACTGAGGACCATGGAAGAGAAGGCAGCAAACCCCTCAGGGGAAAAAAATAATAAAAAAAAAAAAATCACTGAATCAGAAGAGATTTTTGAAGAGGTAGTACAGAAAGAAGCATGACTGTGGATGTTTTGGAAGAACAGATATACTCAATCTCAATACTGGAAATGCTCTGTCAGTATTAAGAGCTGTTATTCTCTCTCAAATGTTTTTCACCCTTTATTACTTGTTTTAGTTAAGAATAACCAACTGCAGATATTCTCCATCAATGTTTAGAAGACAACTTTTCTTCTTCAATGTATTTCTTAGCACAATTAACTTCACAGTTAATCTGACAAAGCAAATACATTATGAATACTACTGCTTTTAACTATCACACTTTTTGGGGGTGTCCATGGGTGTGAAGGAACATGCACACACACTGAGATACTATGACAAAAGTGCTCTATGCTAGGCAAGAATTAACCTGGAAGGAGGCTAGGAGAAAATGTATGGGGATGAACACAGCTGAGTAATATAAACAGAACAGGTAACACTTGACAAGACAGCAAACTGGGTTTAGCAGCTGCAGGTAAGTGAGTGGAAGGATAAACACAGGGGGACAGAAAAGGAGTCAGTAGGTAGCATAAAACAAAAACAATGAAGTCAGTCTCCAAGTACTCACTGTATTACTCTTTGCATAACAGACTGCTAGAATGCTAAGCATCAGCACATTACTCAAAGCTACCATGAATAGGTATCAAAATGCTAATCACCAAAGTAACACCACATGTATGTGCACAGAATCTGGAAGATACCATAACTTGCTATAACGGAGCATTCTTTTAAACAGTCCTCTGAAAACCATGCTGAGTGTTACTGCCTTGACAATTCACAGAACAAAAATTCTGCAGTCTTATACTGTTTTCTTTACAATATTTGAGCTCTCTTCCCCAGAGGGGAATAATGAATTGCAATATACCTTCRAGCGTKGGGGGGGGGGGGGGGGGGAGCAAAAGCTCTGCTTGAAATAGGGTTTGGAAAAGAAAGTAATTAATATTCAAATTACAATTCTAGATGGAAAGGCTCTCTCTAGATCTTTCCTAAAGTATAGTCTGTGGACAGTTTCAGTGATCAGGATGTACAAATGATGCGTGCAACTTAAAATGTAAGTAAATGCATTGATGACTTATCTTCTCTAGTTCCTCTGTGATCATTTTGCACAGTAACAAAATCCTGGGATCAAAGCATAAATAACAGCAATAACTTCAGACAATTTTACTCTTGCCCTAACACAATAGCTTTATACCGCGTTTCTTTCCCTAAGCAAAAGTCAAGAACGTACAGCTACTTTGACGGCCAGCCTCCAGAGAATTACCTTTAGTTCTTCCTGTCCTCCAGGAGAGTAAATCAAGGGCTACAATCACCCCCTACCCACTCAAGTGTAATACTTTTGTGATAGGTGCTAGTTTGTTACATCAAATCGGGAAGTGATTTTACGRTGAAACKAGGCGCTAATTRCGGGCTAAAACCACAACATCCTGCAATGAGGGCATGTACCCCGCCTGAGATAATTAAGTGGAGCCAGCGAGGCGGCGATGTTAGTTTAGATAGCCTAATATGGCAACGGCGAGGTCACACAGTTGTAAAATATATGCATGACCTGAGGGTCACCACACACAACGCAGAGGAAGACTCCAGCCTTCATCCCCACGACCACCAGAAGGCTGAAGAAGACCCCCTAGCAACAGCCGGCGCAACCGCAGAAGTTACAGGAAGTGCCATGTATACCCGGAACTGGAATCGCATATAAGGGGACTGTGAGGGGGAGATCGCGCGCGCCGTTGGTGGAGCAGGAGACTCCCTGGCTGCCCAGCGCTGTTTTGCTTACTTGTGACTTGCTCAATTATTTTATTAAATTGGAATTTATGCAACCCGGCCCGAGTGGTTGTCAATTTGTYGCGTTTACCTATAACACTTTCATGTTCTGATAATTTATCTCCAATATCTGCTCCGTAACCACAAATGTCTATCTGGATTCTTTACGCAGTTCTGATGAGCTGGCTTACATGAGTAATATGGCTGTACCTGCCCAGTACCTATTTCAAAATTAATTTTCATATCAAGATCATTAGGATATGATTAATGTTCATGTCACAGGAAAATTTTACATCTTTTCCAAGTCCAAATCATCTTATACTCATTATTAACATAAAAAATGTACATTCTCATTCCACATATATAAGCAATATTATATTAAAACTACAAGCTTAACAGAAAAGTGATGTCACTGTCATTACACAACTAACCAAGCTGCTGCTGAAGACAGGACAGTTGCAGGTAGCTGAGACATGGAAGTTAGGAAGAGCAACAGAACAAGTAGATGAGAAATGCTTTCTAGCTTTTTCTCCACTTAAATTTTGTGTGCAGAACCCTAGAGTTTAACTTGGATCAGTAGCTTCCCAATCAGAAAATTAATGTAAACAGACTCTTTCACATTAGGGAATGGCACTAAAAAACAAAACACACACACCCCACACACACCTATCCACCCCCCAGGAAGTGCTAGGAAAACTAGAAGTATTTGTTGTTGAGCACCAGTATAGAAGTACTTTGGAAAAACATGAAAATGTCCCTAAATCTGGGATCTCAGACTAGTAGCTCACATTCCAAAATTAAACACGACAATTCAGTTACCAACACCTTAATGTCAAAATAGCTTGTAGAAGCCTGGGCATGGGTCAGAATTCTATCCTACCAGGCAACCAACACCAGAAAACTCCTTAGAGTTTAGAATTCAAAATACAAAAAGGTAGACAGCAAGGGAAACATGGGTAAAGAGCACACAAAATTCATTTCTAAATCCATGCAAGAGGCATCAGTTTCAGCACAGGAGTCTAATTTCTTGTCTAGAAAAAGAGCAAGAAGAAGAGAAAAAAGTTCATAAAGAACTTACTTCTATGTTATATGACACAGGCAAGAAAAAGCAAGCACAAAAGTGCGTTTGAAAATCTACTGAATAGAAAAGCTAGTGTCCCTATCAGGGCAGAGGCAACATTTAGTTCTTCTACGTTAAGTAAATAACATGTGGGTTACGCTGTTGTGACTTTCAAGTTCCTTAATAGCTAACTCGATAAAGTGAAGAGAGAAACAACACAGAAGCAGAAACGCATGGTCGTGGCCAGCAAGCTAATAAAATTCTCTTTAGAGCCATGTTTGCCATCAAAGTGAATGAAACAAGATTATTCCATTTCCTGGTCCTGACAGATATAAATGACATTAGCAGAGGTGTGAAATAAGTGTATGGATGAGACTGTTCACGCTCAAGACAGTACATACTGTATCTTAGCAACATTATATGGAAATAAACTTTAATATCTTGGATTTCAGAAGGCAGAAGGAAAGTCAAAGATGATACCAAATTTACAAGTTTAAGGGACAAGAACAGTGGAGCTCTTCAGCTAATGCTGTTCAGCCATGTACAACAAATACAAAACACAACAATCCAAAGTATAAATGAGGACTGAAGCATACAGAAAAAGTTGATGCAAATTTGTACCCCTGGGTGGCGCTGCTGGCCCACTAGAAATTTAAGTAAGAGGTATGAACAGTCTGAAAACAGCCTGAACATAACCTTCTGGTAGGCCACAGGGAACTGAATTCAAGCTAGTTTGCAGTTAAGCCTATTTAAGCACACTTTTCAAAGACTCCTACCTTAATGGCTTTCATCAGTTACGTTAATGATTTATGACAACTTTATTTTTCTGACCTAATATGATAAAAACTTAATTTTGATCCTGAGTATTCCTTTTCATCACAAATTAATCTGTTTCATGAATAAAAAGGCCTCTACTTGAACCTGCCTCTCTATTTAGTAGCCACATGGCTCTATAATGTCTGTAATGTCTACAATAACGCCTGTATATGCTTTAAATTACCAACAAAAGTATAGCATAATTCAAAAAGTACTTACGACTGACAGTAAGCAAGACGTAGTATGAAATGAGAAATATGGTCTTTTCTTCTTGCATCATAATCATCCTCAGCCAAAGCCTACAGAAGATATTATTGATTTCAGTGAAAAAAGAGATTTTCAATCTCTCCCAGATTTTAATCTCTCCCAGATTAAAAACACACAATTCATTTRTCAGTGCTGTTTAACAAAATATTAATATCCACATCTAAGACTATAAATGCAAGACTATTTAAAAAAGGGAGTGGGCTAAAAAATATATATATATAGTAATTTACACTCTCAAAGGCAAATCAAATCTCTGATTAAGGGTCAGAAATTAAGTTCTAGTTGTATTTCATTAACCGCACTCTTATTCAGARTTTTTGAACAACTTATAGAAAATAAAGTGCAAAAGTTCCTCTTTTTATTTTTACTTACTCTGTAGGGAAACTTAAGTTTTCGAAGCTCCTGCTCCAGCTTATTTTTGTACATATCACCACTTCTTACATAGCTCACACCAAGGTTTTCAACTATCTTAAGCACTGGGGGGGGGGAGGAAAAGAAGTCCATATAAAACACAACATATTGAAAAGAAATCTAACTATATCATAACATGACTTGGGAAATGGCCAAAATTGCATAAGGCCAAGGAAAATGCCTTTAGTGGTAAAGGGAGGGAAGAAGATTAAGAAACACAGAGGAGGAGGCATGACATACAGCAGCACAGCTCCCTGAGACCAGATTCTGAGACCCGTACAGTCAGTAGAGAAAGGGAGGCACCCAATCCTGACGRATCGCCTCCAGCATATCCGTTTTCCTTGTAAGAAAGGGAACCGCAGGTTCAGGGCTTTGCAAGAGCTTTAGGGATCCCTTGCTCCCAGCTGCAGCCAGCTGAACCGTTTACTGGGAGACATCGGGATGCCCCGCAGTAACACCCCCGAAGCAGAACACGCACATGAAAGCTGACCTTATAAACCGAAGCTGTAGACTCCTGACTACTACACAGCATACTCRACATTCATTGCGAAATCAAGCATAATTCTTTGAAATATCTAAAGCCCCGTGCTTTCCTTTAAGAAAGTTTCACGTTAGCAGAAGTGGCAGCCAGTTTATATTAGTAACAGGCATTAGGGGCCCCAAGGTTGTCAAAAAACATAGCTATGATAGAATTAGGAACTCGGCTAGATGGCTGCGCAGCAGTCAGATAACACGGAGTTAGGCAGGTTTGGGCCAGGCAGACACAGGCAAGCTTGCCRAGCAGCGCTGCTTCGGCCGGCCACGCCGCAGGCCGGCAGCGGGCCGTGCCGGGCCCCACGGCTGCGGGCCGCCACTCACGCCTCAGCCGGTCGACGGCGAAGCTCTCGAACTCGGCAAGGGAAACGCTCTCCGCGGGGGGCTCCTGGTAGAACTGCAGGCTGTGCGGGTACAGCTCCCGCCGGTCCCCCGCCAGCCGCGCGTGCCGCAGCCGCGCCCGGCCGCTGCTGAACTCCATCCTCCCCGCGGCGGGACGGGGCCCGAGCGCGCCGCCGGCTCCCGGGGGGGGGCGCGGCAGCGGCGAGAGCGGCGGCGGCCCCTTCCCCACTCCAGCCCCCGCCCAGCAGCGGCCGCGCGCGAGCAACCCCCACACGCTGCTGCTACTGTTGCCGCCGCCGCCGCGGCCCAGCCAACCGCCCCAGCTTCCCGCGCACGGCGAGCCCCGCCCCGCTTCCGCCCAGAGCCCCTCCCCGGCCCCGCTAAGCCCCGCCCCAGGAGCCCCGCCCGCTCAGCGGCACCGCCTCTGCCCTACCCGCGGGCGTCACGCTAATCCCGGCCCGCCTAGGCCACGCCCCCTTGAGCCTCTCTTGCGCGATGATTGGCTGGAGTGGCGAAGCGGATAAAGGTAGAGTCCAAACAAACGGCGCGCGTTGTGCCCACAGCTAATATGGCGGCTTCCGCTACATGCGGCAGGGGTGTTGGTGGCCTCTCTAGCTCCGAAGGGAGCTCTATGGTGCCCGCGCGGGCGCCTGTGGCGGGAAGGCGGTGGGGGCGGGCCGCTGCCACAGTTACCGAGGCTCCGGTTAGGGGCGGGGAGGCTTCCGGAATGCTAGTATTGACAGCGGATTTAACTGGCGTAAACTAGCTTATTTTCTCAAAATAGGCAGCAGTTCAAGCCAAAGAAGCTTCTGGTCAGGCAGGGCCTGCAGAGGAGTGGGGGTGCTACTGTGCCACCTGCCAGCCCTTCAGCTCCCCGGGCCTTCCGGCTTGCACCCTCTGCCTCTGCCTTAACAAGTTACCTAATGTAGCAAACAAGCAAATGACCTGATCAGAAATATTGTATTTTGTTTTTCTGAAAAACAATAGCTACAGTATTTAGCCCAAAGTAAACTTTSAGCAAGTAAAACACATCAGTGAAGTGACAAAATTGCTCAGGAAGAAGGGCTCAAAACCTTAGCCGTAGCCGCGTGCCCTGCTTGTTAGACTGCGGAGCTGGGCCTTGTTTCGGGACACGTGTGTGAAGCCTGTGCGGCCAAGCAGCAGGGTACCCTTGATTCAGCCATTAGCGGTGGATGGTGATGAGGTGGGATGCATATCCTCCGTGGTGGTGTCCTCCACACCGTCACCACCATCACCCCCATCACCCACAACATTGTGTGTGCATTAAGCCACTTTTCTGGGAATTGAAAGCATGTAACAACTTCAGGGACCTAAGTTTTCTCCAGAAAATTTATACAGATACCTAAATAGATCAGACGGGTCTTTTTTTTTCTGATTTTCTTTTACATTACATGCCTGCCTGATATTGTGTAACTTTTTGTCAACTTGTASTTTCATGACTAAAGGTCTTTAAAAATATTTACTGCCAAATGCAGCAAATATCCTTCTGTTTTTTTCTTCAGCCTCAGAATTTTGGGGAGTCTAATGGATGACTTTTGAATACCTGCAGTAGCAGTAATTTCCATTACTTATCTGCCTGGAGACATTCTCAATGTTCACAATACAGAATGTCAGTATAATAGAGTGATGCCTAAGGGTCAAGCTGGACTCATGATTAGTTACACTAATTCAACTAGGAAGAACAAATGTGCCAGGTAAAGTTCATCAGTAGTACCAGACAACAGCTGACATCAGCCCATCAGCAGGGACAGGCCACAAAATGGTGGTGCATAGATTCAATGTGTCTGAGGTATCTGTTATATCTCCGAAAGCTAAAGAATCTACCGTAGATGCCCTCTGATTCATTCAACACTCTTAAGGTACTTCTTGAGAACATGTCAGAAAGTGACTGTGATTCTCAGTCCTCTTGTTTTACAACAAAATTTGACTTGACACACTTGATTAATTTTTCAACAATTCCTAAAGCACAACTGTAGTACTTGTATGCCAATTTTACGATTGAATTTAATTTCTCTAGAATATATAATTTCCCTGTTTTCCCCAATGCTTTGTTATCTGGTTACCCTAACAAAGTCATTGAAATTACAAGTGTCTCTAAATTCCCATTAGTTTTAAGAGCTTGAATGTCTGAAGCCACATTCTTCTTTATCTGCTTTATCCGTTTTCTCTAAAACTGGCCTGAAGTATTAACTATTTTCATCATGCTTTTCTACAGTCCCAATACTAAGCAGTAATTGATTTTTTTGTTGTTCACCAAAATCCTTTTTCTTCAAGATTGTCACAGCTGCTGTTTTTCATCAGTCATCTACCACTGACCGTTCTTCACATTAGTGACTGCAATATTATTTGAATCTTATGCAACTCCAGTACCCCAAAAAGAGCATCATGATATCACAAAGTTTTGTGACACTGTTAAACTGATTTGAAAGTGAAATATTTAGCATAGTATTCATGCACTGAGGAACTTCCCTGTAATCCCATGATCCCATAAACTCTGTACAGTTCTAYAGTTGTATAATTTTGTCATTTTTCCAAGATGCCACAGGATCTGCTATTTTTGCATTGATCATTTTGCTGCAGCTGATGTTGTGTTCTGTTTTGTATCCCTGCCTTAAAATGCCACTTATTTGCCATTTTTTCCCAACCAGAAAAGCTCATTAATCATTTGGCAGTAAACCCAGTGTAAAGAGATGGAAAGAGATGGAAAATTGGAACTGACGTGCAGTTTATACCCAGGAAGTAAGGAGAACCATTCAYTTAGGCTGGCAAGTTGGTCTCAAGAACAGCGAAGCTAGTTTGGACCAGGGCACATATTATTCTCATGTTCATGGACAACAGCTAAGACATTGTAGAGTATCCTGATTACAGCTTTAAAAAACAGTAACATTGGGTGCAGGGCTAAAACTGTAGGCTACCTCTGTACTAGCAAAAAAAACATGGTGCTGAGTTCAGCTGATATGGGATAGCCCACTCCATATTGCTCTTCAAAACAAGGCGGCCACATCCAGATTGCCTGCTGAGAATAGGCCTTTGCTCATGCTAATTCTCAAACTGTGAAGTGTGCAATTGGGCCTGGGCCAAAACTGTGTTAGGAACCGTTCTAATAATTTAACAGTGTAGACAGTCAAATGTCATTCTCCAGGTCTATGCCTTATAGTTTTCCAGGGGGGAAAAAAAAACATGCTAACAATATCTTTATTTAACTAAAGCAACTTTCTTCAAATAGCCAGTGTTCATATTTGCACAGTTTCCTCCTCCCTTCAGCTGGATGCTATATAATTTGCTCTGGAGTAGAAGTGAATSTGCCGAAATTCATCTAGCAATTGCATGGAGGCCGAGCTTCTGCTTTTGACTGACCAGTGTGCTGTTTATTACCCCGGAGATCTGACTCAGTTGGTCACTGGCAGTGCGCAGTCCAGAAGGTCCAGGAAGGTCAGAAGGTTAGGTGAAGAGTTTGTGCACCTGCATGTTGAGCCTGTACCCAGCCTGGACAGAAGGGGGAGAAGTTTGACAAGGCTGAGGAGCACTCTGTATAAGTCAGCAAGCCTTTTAATTTTAATTTAATTTTAATTAATGTTTTACGTTACTGGCACATAAGTGGTACCACAGTTCTGGAAAACAGGGTATACAGTTTGCTGTCCATCACCATTTCTTCTTTTGAACCATGTCCTGCTGATCTTTAACAGGTCAGCAGTTATGTCTCTGCCTGACATTTTCCCTTCCACTTGTTTCAATAACTTGTTTCAAAAACTCTGTTTTTTCCTCTAATGCTGAGTACCAATCCTCAAATTGACTGAAATTAGGTAAAGCCCAATCCTACTTTTTTCATTTGTTTCAGTTACTCATTGACACTAACCTTATTGCAAAACATCATATGATTACTTCAGCAGAAATTAAGAAACAAAATTATCATCTGTATTACCAGACTCAAATTTTACAATGCAAAACCTTAGTAGGGGTTTGTCAACCTTTCACACACAACTCCTTTTATTAGGAAAAGAGAAAAGATAAAGAAGTGAAAAGGTACCATCTTTGAGGAAACTCCCCAATTCATAATTCAAACTATTTTATAACCCAAACTTTCTTAATGACCTATTTATTGAAAATTGTAGATGGTAATATTTCTCACAATATTCTTTGTTCCATTTATTAAACATCAGTTCATTTATAATGACTTATAATGACTTCCACATTGACCTTACCAGTAGGGTATGATTTTAGAAGTATTTTTAAACAAAATCGTTGATATTCRAACAGCCCACATCCCAAATGTTTTATGGCAACATCCATATGACCAGCTGTCAAACTGTCCTCATCAGCTCATTCAAAACCAGTCCAATCCAACACTGCCCAAACTCCTATTATTCTGCTACCTAATTAACAAAAAATAAATTCCTTATTTTGTGTTAACTGTATATCATTACATATTTTCTACTCCCACTTTTGTTATACTAACTAGCAAATTGCTCAACGCTAATCCTTTGGAGCCCAGTTCTTTTCTACTCACCTAATTACAACTGCTAATAACAAGGGAGAGATGGTGACGCGGATATCTTCTCTGTCTTCGAAGCTGCCCTGTTCATCTCGCCTATCTAGAACATTTGGATCTCTCTGAATGGCAGGGATTAGCACTTTGGCAAAATGTCCCTTCCCTGATTCAGGCTCCTTTTCAGCTCTTATTGTTAATTTACCCACAATCTTATTTACTTCTTGTATCATCAGCTTGACTGAATTTTCATGTGATTTAGGCTTTACATATACTGTTTTCATAATTTGCTTTCTTGATGCTTTCACTTCTTAAAAGTGAAAGTAATTTATTTTTGAATATTCTTTCAAGCTTTTGTTTATTCAGTCTTTAGATTTTTTCTCACTTAACATATTTACTGATTTGGTTTTCCCAGAAGTCTTGACTTGTTTACACATTTTTTGCAGTGTATTTTTCTTATTGCTAGCTCACCTTCTTTTTGTATGTCTGTTTGCAGTAACACTTTCTCTGCTCTGTGCTTTATATTACTTCATTAAATATTTTCCGTCCAGTTTATACTGAGATGTTTTTCTGACTGTGATGAGCAAGTATCTCTGTATTTACCTTAAATAGCATGGTAAATGTTTTGAGCTGGCCTTTAAATCACTTCAGGCTCCAAAGCGAGTAAAGGATGAATCATGCACTGCAGAGGGGTTGAGGCGGCTATTTTCGTCGGAATGCCTTCTCAGTCTTGCGGAGTTGATTTATTCCAGCAGGGAGTAATGATGGTTACTTTACTTAGAGCTTTCTAAATCACTGGCTACATTCATGTAGGGCTTTCAAATCCTGGATTTACTGACAAAGTTCTCTGTCCAAAACTCTAGAACAGGTGAGGGAAATCCAGATACTTCTTCCAAATCTTCTTTAATTTATCCTGACAGATAGATCCATCATCTGCCTGATTACCTCTGCCTCTCACTGCATGCATCCTCTTCAATATATTTAGGCTGCTGTAGTGAACATCCTCACTAATTCCTTGTTCTGTTATATATTATATTTTCAATAYCTTAGCATCGTTTTTCAGGCCACGTGTCAGGAAGGACCTGCCCTGTCCCTATGCTCGGCTTCTCGAAAAGGATGCCACTCCTATGTTTTGTGACAAGATGTTCCATGTGCTTTAAATAGTTTTGCTTGCAGTCTTCGRTTTGGAGGAAGGGGCTGGCCCGGTTTCTCTCGCTTGTTCGTCTTCCTCTGATAACTTTTGAACACTTGATCAATGTTAGATAGTGGGGTTGAAGCCTCAAAGATAAGTTCTCACAAATTGGAAATATTAGAGCCTGGATAAAAAAAGAGAGAGAGATTCAAATTTCCATCTTGGGAAAGGAAAGCAAAACTCAGCCTCTTTTCTGTGTGGAGCAGCAGCAGCCAAGCAGTTAGCATAAACATCCTGGCCATCTGATCAGCATAAATATAGCTTCAGCTCATCCTCTGCCTGATAGTATACAAACAAACAAACAGGGGACTATTCGGGCTATTGAGCATCAGGACTAAGAAAGAATCAATTTATAGGCTTCATTTAGTCGGCTGCACATGGATTTCCTTCTTCCTTTTCCTAGGCTATCTTTACCATATTTAAACTGTGAGCTTCTGAAACAGTTTGAGGTGTGCCTTGTAGGAGGTCTGTACTGCAAGTCTCTTGATGATGCATGGCATGAATATTTGATAATGATGGTCAGAAAGCCTAGAAAATATTGAATGTGTGTGTCATTATGGTGCTAGAAAACTTTGGACTAACAGATATGTAAAGAAGTTTTTCAGTCTGTGTATCTGTGTAGATACTGATATTTTCTTTTCTTGGAAAAGATTATCATTAAACTAGTTTACAAGAAGAAAATATAGTTGCATATAACAATATTTTCTGCATTCCTTGTACTCTCTTGAGATTAATTACATTTTTACTCGCATATGAGTAAAGAATAGGATCCTTTCTGATCAAGTAATCTGTAGGTAATCAGAAGATTTCTTTAACCCAAAAACTATTTTTATCCAAAATAAAATATGTATCTAGTACAGGCTAATCATATCCATGTGTCTAGGATTTTTATCTAATTTTTTGAATCATATAGAATCAATTGTCAGGATACAGAAAAATGCACAGAAGGGTAAAAGGATTTGTTTTTATAGGGAGAATCTTTTTTTGTCTGAAAATTCCAAAACAGTTACGCCTCCATTAAAAGAAACCCACTGCAGTTTAAGGATTTTCTTCAGGCATTTCAGTGTTTATCTAAGGATATTGAATAATACAGATTTGGCCAGGCAGATTTCCCGTTTTAAGCCCATGACTTGATCGTGAAAAAATGTTCTATTCAGTGCTGACACACACTGAGTTTTCAAATACCCAGTCTCTGTGTAAAACAGGTCGTAAAATTCCAACCTCAAAGTGGCCAAGCACTTTCCAACTCTTAATTAATCTCTGTATTAGACTTACTCAAAGCAATTCCACTGTTACCAGTTAAAACCCCCAAAACACCAAGGCAGGGATCCAGTCTGCATAAACTAGTCACCTGACCTGCACTTACCTTTTAAGCTCTTCTTTTGAAAGGAATAGTTTCCTGTGCAATTATTGGAAAGGGGTAGGTGTCCTGCTGGCCTCCTAAAGGATATTCAGCCTGTTTAAATTCATGTGTCTAGGTAGATGAATTTAATGCTACTTGATGGCTGTAAGTATAATTTATTTTCCATTTGTTTACCTCAGGTTTGTTTTAGGTGTTGGCTTTTTTTAACATTCACACGATGCATGGGAGTGAAAACTTGAGCGTTTTTGAAAGTTAGAAGAGTTTTAGTTCTGCTCCCTGTTATGGATACCAACATAAGGAGTTAGGGATAACTCCTACATTCTTTATGCAAGCAAAATTCCAAATTAATTGAAAGTTGCCTGAGCAAGACATACAAGATCAAGTTCTTGAACTACCCCTTCAGAAGCCTAGAATATTAATATACTAATTAATTCCTTTAGGCACCTTTCTACTAGAAACTAAATATTTATATTACTTCATCTTCCCCATGTTCCTAGTATTTTCTTTGGCTGAGGCTTTATAGAAATTACACAAGTGAAGCAACTGTGACTAATACATTACAATGTAACAGTGAAAGCTTCAAGCAGAGATCCCTCTCCCCAGCAAGTCTATTCTAAAACTGCACTGATTTCACTGGAAGCAGACTCTAGCCTCAGAATTTACAGTTCCGACCTTATCTCCTGGCACAGTTCACATCAATTCCTGTTGCAACTCTCCTTAAAATTCAGGGCTTGCTAATAAAAGTGGTGATTTATTTTCAAACTGTAGAACAATTGCTGGCAACAATATCTTGGCAATCTTCTTCAGACCACCTACATGAATATGTAAAAATCTGGTACACACATTATTGTTTGGAAAACTACATGGTGACTTTGCATATCAAACTGCAGAAGATGAGACTCATCCTAATTACATTTAAATAACCATTAAAATTGACTACAGTATAGCCACAGCTAGTGGAAGAGATTACTCTGTTTACCTTTTCAAATAAGAAACCAAGCATTTCAGAGTTGTGCAACTATTAACAACATAGTATTTCTGAAACCACAAAGTTATTGGAAGATATTGAAGACTAAACATTTTTATAACAAATCTGATAACAGTTAAACTGCAAAGGTGGCTCACAAGGAATCTAAATGAATCCAGTTGGTATGCACTATTGTTACATTTCAGGTGGTATTGACACATTATAAAAAAAGGCAGCAGCAATTTTTCAAGCACTTACTGCCCCAAATGCTTTCAAAAGTGAACACGGTCTCTTTATACAGACTTAGTTTTCATGGACCCACTGCTTACATGGGTATTACATGCTTCAGTGTGTGTCATTTTGCCTTCTCAATGAACTGCATACAGTTAAACATGGGTACACATGATGGCAGGTAGATAACTACATGCATTCTAGTAGGGGTTGGGTATCTCACAGTTTATGATGAATACGATGATCTCTGTGATAACTTGATGTTCCATGCTAGTGGGAGAAAGTTCTCCCAAGGTCTTCTGATACAGACTTTAGGGAAAGGTAGGCTTTGAAATTGGAACAAAGCAAAAACCAGTCAGGCAGGTACAACCCTTATAATGGCAGTCATCATGGTTAAAAATCACTATTATCATTTGTCTTTGCACTTTGTTCTTGCTTTTCTCTGGCAGCCTGAACTCTCTGGATTCCTCCCTCTCTCTGCATAGAAGCACTGGCAGAGTGTGCACACCAGTCTGCCTTCTCCATGCAAGGAAAGCTACAAAAACCTCACATGTTTTACAGCTGCTGCAGTTTACTGTCACCTACTATTTCAGGGATTTTTTCAACAATTCCAAAGACTGCAGGACTCAAGGGTATTTTTTTTCTGCAAATTCCAGTGAGAAGGAGTCACTTAGTACAAAGGGCTCTCAGAGTAGTTTGCTTTGTGCTTCAGTTTGAGCTGTTTGTTGTATTCCAGCAAATTTGTTTGGTATTTTACTAATTAAAAAAAAAAAAACCTGTCTTTTCTAGTCTTTTCTTTGTTCCCTCTGTTAGCTCTCACTGCATGCAAAGTCTTTTTCCTACTCTTAAGGACAAAAAAAAAATCTTCCATAGCTAAAGGATCACCTTAAATTCCCAGATTAAGGTAAATAATTCTGTTCCTCAGGAATAAAGCATCCTTTTACAAAGAAGATAGGGTTTCTTGGGGGGCAGTTTTCCATGCTTTCACTTCAAGTGCAAGATATTTCTTTGCCTTTATTTAAAAATAAAACAACAACATGCAGCAACAACACACAAAAGTGCACATACAGTTCTCCTTCTGGGAAGAGAGTGAGAGAAAGAACCAACCACATGGAACGAATTCATAGTACTGCAGGTATCTCTGGAAGGTGTTCACACAGGAGCAAGATGAGGCTAGTACAAGAAACTATATAGAACAAAGCTGTAGCTACATGGTGTACAAACAGCTATTACATAACAATAATATATTTGTTAGATTATTAACTGTTTTCTTAATTTGCAGGTGTAGAAACTAAATACACCAGAAAATTAATAAATGAAAAACTGTGTTGTTGATTTAAAAATCTAATTAGCTGAAGATTTAATGGAATGAGAAGGACAATGGGAAAATCAGATAACTGGAATTTATTCTTCTGTAACTCACTTGGTAACTCACACTTAGGGTTTAACATTGCACTGTACCATCCTTCAGGGAACCCTTGCGCAGAGGTGATCAGAGACTTTTCTACATTAGGAAAGTGCAGATTTATGGCAGAGACAGAGCAGTCAAWGGCCATTTGGCAGCAAGTGGTGAGCAGGCAGCAGACCCCATGTTGTACCCCTTTATCCAACCCTGGCCGATCTCATTCCCTTGCAGGAGGGAGCACATGATACTCTCAGGGAACAGAGCCAAAAGTGTGGTTTTATTTACAGGTCTGGGAGCTTCTTGTTTCTGTTTTGCATGCCACAACATCCTGCAAATTCTACTCCGGGGAATTCAGAAAGCTGGAGCAGCAGCAGGGGGACGCACAGCAGACAGTCTCAGAGGGGGAGGAACAGTCCTGGTAGTCCCCAGACGCAGCAGGTTTTGACTGTCATCCCTACCTCCTCGAGCTGCTCATCTGCCTTCCCACTTCACCTACAGCCTCTCAAGTCCACTCAGAAAGTTTCTGGGTGCTAGTAGTGCTCATTTCCTCCTTTCCGCCGGTATTTGCCTCCCCTGTTCCTCCTGCATAGGTATTAGCTGTGCTGCTGCCTGCACAGGTTCCTTATTTGCCTCCCCAACGCCAAATAGGTGGACTTCCCTCATACGCAGGTAGTAGCAATTCAGCAGTAGTAGCATAGCAAATCAGGTCACAGCCAGCCCTGTGCCCTGCATAGTGCCACCAAAAGTCCCTTCTTTCCCTCACTTGCACCCTGATAGCCAAGTCCTATTTCTTCCCGTGTTTCTTTTCACCAACATCATACTCACGAACCTGCTTATTCTGCATCTCCAGGCATCCCCATTCAAAGCCACCGTCCCAGCTGAAGGGATCTAGACTCCATTCTTCATTTGGGCTCCATCTCAGCCTTGCTATCCAAGGGGTTTAAAATGTCCCATGAAGGGGAGCACAGCTCCCACCTCCCAGCCCCCTGCCATTGCTAACAACGCAGGCATAGGCAGAGCAGGCAAATGTGCCACAGCTGCACCTTCCCCAGGCAATCTCCTGAAATCCAAAGGAATACATTGGACAAATGATCCTCTGAAAGTTTGGTGATGTGATGTTTAAAAAGGGGGAGCTAGGATGATATTTTAAATAATTACAAACACATTCACTCTTACAGAGTATTGGCTTCAGAGGCAAAAGACTAATATAACTTTCCATTTCATTTACTTTTCTTTGTAATGTTTTAGTTCTATGATTTTTATTGAACATTGTCCTCACAGCCTGGTATAAAAGTACCTGCATCGAGTTATAAGGCTTCTGTCTCCCTCAATAAGCTGAAGTTGGACTCATTAACATTTTTTATAAGGCTGCTAAGACAGACTCTTCAAAATTCAAGTGTAATAGCCTGAATACAGACAAGTTTTCAGTAGTAGGCAAAGAAAATGCCAGAAACTCATTCTCAGTGATATTTTTGAACTTCAAAGAGACTGTAAAATAGCCTGGCTGAGATTTTCCAAAACTGACCTATTTTTAYATCAGTTTGTTTTTGCTGTTAGGATTCTCTGCTAACCCTTTTGTCAACCAGTTTTACTTCAGGGTATTATCTTTCCTGTGCTCAGTACAACTAATAAATTAAGAGGCTAGAAGCTTTGGATTTCTGTAACAACTCCTTAGAAAATGTGATAGCTCTAAAAATTCAACAGTACAATTTACATATTGTGTTTGTGGTTGAAAGATCATTTTCCATCAGTGGAAATTCTCTGTTTCAACTGGTCTGATGATGATGGGTTGACTGTATGACACTTGCCGGTAATATTCAGAAAGAGATGGTCACACAATTAGAAAAATTAAAATATTCTCTACAATAGACTTTTTTCTGCCTTCTTTTTTTTAATAGAGTTTAGAGCCAGAAGGAAACTTATTTAAATTGCCTACATACAACAGGCCATAGAATTTCATCCACTCTATAGATCCATGCAACTAATGTTGGGCTAAGGTGTTTGTTTTTGGAAAGAGTGGATCCTACAACCTTTCAGTTAAACTCCAATGCAAATTTGCTTGAGTAAAACTGAAGTAAAAGGGAGATCTGGGGGTGCTAAAATTTAGTAAAACTCTCATACTCTGGTCACAAGAACTTGGAAAACATACCTGAAGTTCATGGCAAGACTTTGTAAACAGTCCTTCAGATTAACTTTTATTTATTGACATGACAATAAGACTGGGGCTGGTATAGACCACTATTCTATTTTCTTAGATTTACCACATAGCAAAATTTGTGTTTTTTTCCTATAGATTCACTGAAGCATCTTACAACGTCAGTTTGTTGTCCTGTTGCTTTTAACTAAGGGTAGCTTTTCTTAACTGTAAATTGCTTCTCTCTCCTGCCTGCAAGGGAAATACCGAAGTGTTTGAGAGGGCTGCCTGGTAAACAAAGATGCAGAATACTTTGTTTCCACTGTGCTCTGTACAAAGAAGTTCTAAAATTGTCTGTATGTTTTCCAAATGTTTTATTAATGCTAGTAAGTTCCAAATATATTGCCTTATTTTCTTCTTTTGGGCGTGGACATAGATTTAGTTTTTATGTCTACATTGTCATTACCTCAGCCTGACAGTACATTATGGGAAGCTGGAAGATTTATTGGCAGAAGAGAGTGCATTGGAAATAAAGCAGCATAGTGGTAATTGGAGAATGAGTCAGTGTCTGGAGTCCAGCTGTGCTTTCTACACAAGGCTGACTATAGCTAACTTTCTCAAAATTGTTCAACTCTCTGAAACTGACTTTTTAAAAAAGGAATGGGCCATGTATATGCTAAACACATTTTTGGCTAAGAACATTGTTTTTTATCAAAGGCAGCAAATTATCTTTCTTCCTTCTCATTGTTATTCATATTGCAGTGGAGTGTAGGATCTGTGCACATGGAGAAGCAATTCATTGTATACACACACGCATACACCAGGATATCTAAAAGATGAGCAGGCATCAGCATCATCCATACAAAGCACCAGTAATAGTTTGTTATGTAGTAAGTTCTGTGACTAATGTGTAAAAACACCTACATCCTGACCCTGGGAGGCAAAGCATTGTTATTTCTTATTACACTCATTTACAGTGGTAGGAGCTTAAGAAGCACAGTATGAGTCCCCAGGTGGTGTTATTTTAATTAGCAAGTGGAATTATGAAGCTTACTTCATCAAAATCCCAAAAACTGAAGTTCTAACCTATGAATAATACAGTACTTTAAGGAAGAAATGCATTTAAATGTCTTCAGAGAATATTGTCAAATTAGGTATCAAATTTAAAGCAAATTTTATAAAACCAAACTCCTAAAAATCCATCTTTTTTCTTTCTTTTGACATTATAATGGAAAGGCACACCCTGTGCCTTGCCGGAATGCTCAGAAGAAGCGGCGGGTGATTGTTGTGGGGGGCTCCCTGCTGCAGGGGACGGAGGCATCTATCTGCTGACCTGACCTCATGTCTAGAGAGGTTTGTGGCCTGCCAGGGGCTCGTGTGAGAGATGTCATGGAAAGACTGCCAAGGCTTGTCCGTGCTTCGGACTATTACCCACTGCTGCTCCTCCATGTGGGCGCTAATGACACCAAGGGCAAACTGGAGACCATCAAGCAGGATTTCAGAGCTYTGGGGATGGTGGTCAAGGGTCTGGGAGCCCAGGTCATCTTCTCCTCAATCCTGCCAGTGAGGGGGATGGATGAGAGGAGGAGGAGACGGACTTCCCAAGTTAACAACTGGCTGTGCTGCTGGTGTTGGCAACAGGGTTTTGGTTTCTACGACCATGGGACCCTGTTTGAAGATCGATAACTGATGGCGAGAGATGGGATCCACCTCACGAGGTGGGGCACGCGGGTCTTTGCCAACAGGTTGGCCAACCTGGTAAGGAGGGCTTTAAACTAGGAAAGATGGGGGAAGGGGAGAGTTATAGTGACAGGGTAG